>NW_004443941.1:33280658-33330763 GCF_000243295.1 Trichechus manatus latirostris
AGAATCCAGAGATAAATTCATCCACCTATGAGCAGCTGATGTTTGACAAAGTCCCAAAGCCCGTTAACTGGGGAAAAGACAGTCTCTTTAACAAATGGTGCTGGCATAACTGGATATCCATATACAAAATACTGAAACAAGACCCATTCCTCACACCACGCACAAAAACTAACTCAAAATGGAATCAAAGACATAAATATAAAATCGAAAACGATAAAGATCATGGAAGAAAAAAGAGGGACAACGCTAGGAGCCCTAATACATGGCACAAACACAATATGAACCATAAGTAACAATGCACAAGCACCAGAAGAGAGACTAGATAAATGGGAGCTCCTAAAAATCAAACACTTATGCACATCAAAAGACTTCACCAAAAGAGTAAAAAGACAACCTACAGACTGAGAAAAAATTTTTGGCTGCGACAAATCCCATCAGCGTCTAATCTCTAAAATCTACAAGATACTGCAAAAACTCAACAACAAAAAGACAAATAACCCAATTAAAAAATGGGCAAAGGATATGAACAAGCATTTCACCAAAGAGCATAATCAGGCAGCTAACAGACTCATAAAGAAATGCCCACGATCATCAGCCATTAGAGAAATGAAGATCAAAACTATAATATCATCTCACCCCTGTTAGTACTAATCCAAAAAACACAAAATAATAAATGCTGGAGAGGTTGTGGAGAGACTAGAACACTTATATATTGTTGGTCAGAATGTAAAATGGTACAACCACTTTGGAAATTGATTTGGCACTTCCTTAAAAAGCTAGAAATAGAAGTACCCTACAATCTAGCTATCCCACTCCTTGGAATATATCCTAGAGAAATAAGAGCTGTCACACGAATAGATATATGCACACCCATGTTCACTGCAGCACTGTTCACAATAGCAAAAAGACGGAAGCAATCTAGATGCCCATCAATGGACAAATGGATAAACAAATTATGGTATATCCACACAATGGAATATTACGCAACGATAAAGAACAACGATGAAGCTGTGAAACATCTTGTAACATGGAGGAAGTTGGAACTCATTATGCTGAGTGAATTTAGTCAGTCACAGAAGGTCAAAATTGTATAAGACTACTATTATAGGAACTCAAGAAAAGGTTTAAACACAGAAGAAAACATTCTTTGATGGTTACAAGGGTGGGGAGGGAGGGTGAGGGTTATTTACTAACTAGATAGCAGATAAGAATTACCCTAGGTGAAGGGAAGGACAGCACACACTACAGGGCAAGTCAGTACAACTGGACTAAACCAAAGCTAAGAAGTTTCCTGAATACAATCAAACACTTTGAGGGACAGAGTAGTAGGGGTAGGGATCTGGGGACCATGCTTTCAGGGGACATCTAGGTCAACTGGCATAACAAAGCTTATTAAGAAAATGTTCTGCATCCTAGTTTTCTGAGTGGCGTCTGAGGTCTTAAAAGCTTGCAAGTAGCCATCTAAGATGCCTCAATTGGTCCCAACCACCTGGAGTAAAGGAGAATGAAGAACACCAAAGCAACAAGGAAAGTATTAATCCAAGAAACAGAAAGGGCCACATAAACCAGAGACTTCATCGGCCTCAGACCAGAAGAACTAGATGGTGCCTGGCTACCACCAATGACCTCCCTGACAGGGAACACAACAGAGAGTCCCGGGTGGAGCAGGAGAAAGGTGGGGTGCAGAACTCAAATTCTAGTAAGAAGACCAGACTTAATGGTCTGACTGAGACTGGAGGAAGCCCAGAAACCATGGCCCCTGGATTCTCTATCAGCCCAGAAATAAAACAATTTTCACAGCCAACTCTTCAGACAGGGATTGGACTGGACTGTGGAACTTAAAGTGATACTCGTGAGGAGTGTGCCTCTTAGCTCAAGTATATGCAAGAGACTAAACAGGCAGTTTCTGTCCGGAGGTGAGATGGGAAGGCAGAGAGGGTTAGGAGGTGGTTGAATGGACATGAGGAGTCAGGGGTAGAAAGGACGAGTGTGCTGTCATAGTATGGGGAGAGAAATTAGGGACAGATAACAATGTATGTATAAAATTTTGTATGGGAGACCAGCTGGAAATGTAAACTTCATTTAAACTACAACAATAAAAAAAATTTAAAAAAAAAAGAGCAAACAAAAATAAAGTTATAATCCAACAGCATTTTATTTCAAAGACACTAAAGAAATGAGAGATATGAACATTTTTGCAACTGCCAAAACAATGTTCAAGTCTGATGGAAGGAGTCAATCGAAAGAAAAATCTGTTGAAGCAATTTGTTATACAGAACATTGACACTTTCAAATCTCTACAGTAATTCAGAATTATGGAATCAGGAAATCCAAGCTTGCAGAAATCTGATTCTGTCATTTACTGCCTTTTTCTTTCAGTACTAATTTCTCTCTGGCTCCGTTTTTAAATTACTCCATCATACGGTCCCAATTTCTCCTCCCAAGAGATTACTGCCAGAATCAATAGATCGCATCATTAAGAAAAATTTCACACTAAATTTCCTTTTTCTCAAAGTCATGGTATTACAACTAGCTGTGCTCCAGTATCAATGTGATAAATAAAATTTAAAAATGATTAGCTGCCAATAAAAAATGTGTTCACGATGTACACTGCACATTGTTGTTTGCTGATTCTTTCTAGGTTACTGTCTTAGTTACCTAGTGCTGTTGTAACAGAAATACCACAAGTGGATAGCTTCAACAAAGAGAAATTTATTCTCTCACAATCTAGTAGGCTACAAGTTCAAATTCAGGTCATCAGCTCCAGGGGAAGGCTTTGTCTCTCTGTTGGCTCTCGAAGAAAGTCCTTGTCATCAATCTTCCCTTGGTCTGGGAGCATCTCAGCTCAGGAACCTCAGATCCAAAGGACATGCTCTGCTCCTGGTGCTACTTTCTTGGTGGTATAAGGTCTCTAGTCTCTCTGCTTGCTTCTCTGTTTTATATCTCAAAAGAGATTGGCTTAAAACACTATCTAATCTTGTAGACCTCATCAATATAACTGCCGCTAATCCATCTTATGACATCATAATGATAGAACTCACAACACACAGGGAAATCATACCAAATGACAAAATGGTAGACAGTCATACAATACTGGGAATCATGACCTAGCCAAGTTGATGGGTATTTTGGGGAGAAACTGTTCAATCCATGACAGTTACTCATTTTCAACTTCCTCATTTCCTTTTGAGTCTCCTCATCCTATTGAACACTGTGATGATTTTAAAATGTCCACAAATTCTTTGATACTTCTCTTTTCAGGAAGTAAAGCCTAATTCCCTTCTCCTTGAGTGTGGGCTGGTCTTAGTGACTTGTGTCTAAAGACAGAATGAAGTGGAAGTGACAGTGGGCAACTTTAGAAATTAGATCATAAAGGTACTGTAGTTTCTGTCTTGGTCTGTCTCTATGTCTCTGTCTCTATCTCTTGGATCCCTCTGAGGGAAGCCATATCCCACACTGTGAGGACACTCAAGAAACCTGTGGAGAGGCCCATGCAATAAGCAATTGAAGCTTCCTACCAACAGCCATGTGAGTGAGCCATCTTAGAAGCAGATCCTCCAGCCCAGTCTAGCCTTCAGATGACTCTAGTCCCTGCTGATACTCTGTCAGCAATTTCAGGAAAGACCTGGAGCCAGAACCAACCAGCTAAGGTACTTGTGAATTCCTGACACACAAAAGCTGTGAGATAATAAATGTTGCTTTAAACCACTAAGGTTTGGAGTAATTTGTTATGCAGCAATAACTAATATAAACACACACACAGACAGACACACACTCATTTTCTTCTCTGCTTTTCTTTGTACTTTGATTCTGAGAACAGAAAAGTAGAATTTATCGACCTTTCTAAATGCACAGAACACTGTCTGCATGATTGATGGACCAAAGAATCATGTATTGACTGTCTATAAGCTACAAAGCTCAAATACACACCACAATCATGTAAAGCGTACTCATACCCATCTCACAGATGAGAAAACTGCAGTCATTCATCAGAAGCTTGACCAAGGTTAGGTTATATTGTTAGGAAATGGAGCTGGGATTTTAATGCAAACCCTGTTGTTTCCTCAATTCCCCACTGCCTCTCCCTACACTTTTAATGAGCATTGCTATGCAAATTATGACACTAAGCACTTAGGAAGGTTATGATAAGGGAGGGAAACAAACATAGATTAGTACCTACTGTATGCTTGGTGGAAACCCTGGTGGCATAGTGGTTAAGAGCTATAGCTGCTAACCAAAAGGTGGGCATTTCAAATCCACCAGCTGCTCCTTGGAAACCCTATGGGGCAGTTCTACTCTGTCCT
The DNA here is from genome assembly GCF_000243295.1 of Trichechus manatus latirostris. NCBI lineage: Eukaryota > Metazoa > Chordata > Mammalia > Sirenia > Trichechidae > Trichechus > Trichechus manatus. The sequence goes on from NW_004443941.1 coordinate 33,284,963, forward strand.
ATAGGGTCATTATGAGTCGGAATTGACTTGACAGCAACGGGTTTGGTTTTCTTTTTTGGTATGCTTGGCAGTATGCTAGATCCCTTATATCCTTCATCTTACTTCATTCTCACAACAATCCTATGGAATGAGTGTTGAGATTTTTACTTTATAGACAAAGAAACTGATATTCAGAGGTTCACAGCAATAGGATACTGTAAAACAACCCACATGCTCCACCCTCCAGGATCTTGCAATCTAGAGTAGAAAAAAGACACACACAGATAATACCACCCACTGTTTACCTCACAAAATTGTGGCAGGGGCCATATGAAATCATTTGTGTGGATGTAATTTACAAGTTGTAAAACACTTCACAAATGCAAGATGACATCATTACATGTGGTCAACTCTAGGTAGAGCCACTGTGAGAAACTCAAACTAGTAGTGATATTCACCCCGCGATACATTATAAAGCAAAACCTACACACATGCTCCTAGATATAAAATTTCACCTTGAGATTTCTGCTTTCATTATTATACTTATCATTGAAATATCCAGAATAAAGAAAGATTCTGCTGCAGACTTTGGTTCCTATGTAATTTCCAGATATGACTTGATTGGCTTTGAAAGCTATCAAAATGGATTTCAACCAGCAGTAGAAAGCTACTGATTAGAAAGACTTATTTTGCATTTGAATAATTTTTGTTAATCTAAACAATCTTGCCAGTAGCTCTATATTCAGATAACAAATGATTTTTAAAATACATTATTGTCCTAATAAAAATCCTACACATAACCGTAAAGCCAAAAAAATTTTATCATCAAATTCTGACTTTGTACTCACTTAAAAGTAACTTATACAAAGAGCTAACGTGGCACTCTTTTCAATGAATAAAATCTGTTTTGGCAATTTTTAACTCATATTTTTGGTTCATAACTGTATTTTACATGAATAAAATTTAGGGTACATTTTAAGTATTCAAATAATACACTAGTATTAGAACGTAACATTGAATTAATACATATAAAGTGCTTAGTACAGTGGATGGCACACAATAAGTGCTAAATAGATGATGATGATGATCATGGAACCTCTACTGTTTCTTTGGTAGGGACAAATAAGCCCGTCTCCAAAGTTCCTAACTACCTGATCTTCAGAGACAAGAGTACAATTTACAGTACCTTCCATAGGTTTTTTATTCGGAGTATATATTCTAGAGGTATGTTAAGGTGTGGTTTGGAAACTGGGATCTCTGACAAGAAACATTATGAATCACTTTCTCCACTAAGATTCCTTTAAAGGGAGGTATTTAATTTTGCTATATTTCCATGGCCAAGGCATGGCAGAGCATGCCTAATGTGTAGGTGCACACATACCTCATTGTGTTTGCCTGAAAACCCATACCAAAAAAGATGATGAATGAATCGGATGCACGATGGGATTTCAGGAGTTCTACTGAAAAAGTTCCCATCCATACTCACTAATGAACTGAAACTGGACATCCTCCATTCACGTGAACAGGAAACCCTGAGACCTACCTGAGAATATTTCTGTTACAAGTCCAAATGGGAACTCAGACATGAATACAATCCCACATCAGGCCCTCTGAATCCCAGGCCAGGCAGAATAATTCCCTAAGTGTTCCAGTGGTCTCAGGAAACTGATGGGCCTGACCCACTCACTTTCTCCACCTGCCAACTCATCCCACTCTACCTTAGAAGTGAGGGGTGTGGACAGGAGTAGGAGCTACAGAGGGGGTGAAAAAAAAGAAGTAAAGCAGCTGGTTTTTCCCTTGCTAGAAGGCAACCTTTGGTGGTCTGAATTATCAGAGAATGCAGCTGTGAGAGAAAAGTATAGAGAGTATGTGTTAGTCAGGGTCTTTTGCCTATAAAACAGCGGAGGAGGGGCACATGATCTCAAGTGATGAGATTTTATAGTAAGGTTGTGTGCAGCAGTAAGGAAGACAGAAGTCTCAAGAAACTCAGGAACAGCCAGCCATACAGCCAGACCTCATGGAGACTAGGGCATTCTTCAGTACGGGAAAGATGTTAAGAATCCACAGTATTTTCAGCAGCCGGGTATCATGTTGCTCCATCCCCACCCCTTTTCAGTAAATGCTATTGCAGTTCATTCCTGTACCTCAATGTTAATGTGACAGAAAGCTTCCCTCTGACTGCTTCTGCTTCTTGTGTTGGTATTGCTCCATTTCTATCCCAGTTACTCACTGCTCAACTTCAAATTACAAATTCCTTAAGAGAAACTCTGATTAATCTCATTCCTTTGGGGGAAAGCTCTTCTACCAGGCCACCTCCTTGGCAGCTAGCCAACCACAGGTTGGTTTTTCTTGGATAAAGTGCCTAACTCTTCCAATCCTCTGTGGCCAGCGGGTGAAGTCACCCAGAATAGCATTCAGATCTATATGTATTCTGTCTGATTAAAGCAGTGTCATCTGTTCTACTGATAACTGGCTTGTCCCAATTTTCCTAAAAACAGATTAACATTTCAGCAAGGCAGAAGATTTAAGAAAAGCAGTAGAACTGAGGAGAGTTGGCATGCCAGCAGACCAGGGCAAACCTTTCTCATGGTGGGATAAGGAAGAGGGAAAGCCTCTTAAAGCGTCCACATACAACTGGCACACTGTCGCTTCCACCTACACTCCACTGGTCAAAGCAAGTCATATGACAAAGCCCAATGTCAATGGGGTGCTGAAGTCCACTATACCAACAGGGAAGGCACGGCAAGAGGGGAATGAGGAAAGAATTACGAGTAAATAATACTATTTACGACTTTTGTTCAAGAACAAGTTTCAGAGTCTCTTCTCACATCCATTTTGGTCTTTTTTCTTTTCTTTTTAATGACCTTTTGCTTTTTTCATGTATGATATCCTTGATGTCATCCCACAACTCATCTGGTCTTCAGTCATTAGTGTTCAATGCATCAAATCTATTCTTCAGATGGCCTCTAAATTCAGGTGGGATATACTTAAGGTCAAACTTCGGCTCTCATGGACTTTTTAAAATTTTTTTCAGCTTCAACTTCAACTTGCATATGAGCAACTGGTGTTCTGTTCTGCAGTCGGCCCCTGGCCTTATTCTGACTGATGATATTGAGCTTCTCCATTGTCTCGTTCCATGGATATAGTAAATTTGATTCCTGTGTATTCCATCTGGCGAGGTCCACATGTATAGTTACCATTCATGTTGTTGAAAAAAGGTATCTGCAATGAAGAAGTCATTTGTCTTACAAAATTCTATCATGCGATCTCTGGCATTGTTTCTATCACCCAAGTCATATTTTCCAAATACCAATCCTTCTTCTTTGTTTCCAACTTTCGCATTCAAACCACCAGTAATTATCATTGCATCTTGATTGCATGTTTGGTCAATTTCAGACTGCAGAAGTTGGTAAAAATCTTCAATTTCTTCATCTTTGGCATTAGTGGTAGGTACATAAATTTAAGTAAGAGTTGTATTAACTAGTCTTCCTTGTAGGCATATGGATATTATCCTATCACTGACAGTGATACACTTCACCATAGATCTTGAAATGTTCTTCCTGACAATGAATGCGAAGCCATTCCTATTCAATTTCTCATTCCTGGCATAACAGAACTTATGATTGTCTGATTCAAAATGGCCAATACCAGTCCATTTCAGCTCACTAATGCCTACCATATCAATCTTTATATGCATTCCATTTCATTTCTGACTTCTCATTTTCCTTGATTCACACTTTGTACATTCCACATTCCAGTTTCTAATGGATGTTTGCAGCTTTTTCTTCTCATTTTAAGTTGTGCCACATCAGCAAAAGAAGGTCCTGAAAGCTTTACTCCATCCACATCATTAAGGTCGACTCTACTTTGAGGAGGCAGCTCTTCCCCAGTTGTATTCTGAGTGTCTTCCAATCTGAGGGGCTCATCCTCCAGCACTGTATCAGACAACGTTCCGCTGTTATCCATAAAGTTTTCACTAGCCAATTTTTTCAGAAGTAGATCACCAGGTCTTTCTTCCAGTCTGTCTTAGTCTGGAAATTCCTGCTGAAATCTGTCCATCATGGGTGACCCTCCTGGTATTTGAAATACTGGTGGCATAACTTCCAGCATCACAGCAACACAAAAGCCACCACAGCACCACAAACTAACAGACGAAAAACTGACAAAAGACCAAAATGATGTAAAAAGAGACTCTGAAACTTGAATGTAGAGTAGCTAAGTTAAAAGGAATAAATGATGATGCAAAAGCTGAACAGAAGATTTCAAAGACTGGCTTGAGAAGACAAAGTAAAGTATTACAATGAAATCTGCAAAGACCTGGAGTTAGAAAAGCAAAAGGGAAGAACATGCTCAGCATTTCTCAAGCTGAAAGAACTGAAGAGAAAATTCAAGCCTCAAGTTGCAATAGTGAAGAAGTCCACGGGGAAAACATTAAATGACAAAGGAAGCATCAAACGAAGACAGAAGGAATACAGAGTCACTATACCAAAAAGAACTGGTCGACGTTCAACCATTTCAGGAGGTAGCATATGATAAAGAACCGATAGTACTGAAGGAAGAAGGCCAAGCTGCACTGAAAGCACTGGCAAAAAACAAGGCCCCAGGAATTGATGGAATACCAACTGAGATGTTTCCACAAATGGGTACAATGCTGGAAGTCCTCACTGGTCTATGCCAAGAAATTTGAAAGACAGCTTCCTGGTCAACTGACCGGAAGAGATCCGTATTTGTGTCCATTCCAAAGAAAGGTGATCAAAAGGAATGTGGAAAACATTGAACAATATCATTAATATCACACGCAAGTAAAATCATGCTGACGATAATTTAAAAATGGTTGCAGAAGTACATTGACAGGGAATTGTCAGAAACTCAAGCCAGACTCAGAAGAGGACGTGGAACGAAAGATATCATTGCTGACGTCAAATGTATCTTGGTTGAAAGCAGAAAATACCAGAAAGATGTTTATCTGTGTTTTACTGACTATGCAAAAGCATTCGACTATGTGGATCATAACAAATTATAGATAACATTGCAAAGAATGGGAATTCCAGAACATTTAATTGTGCTCATGAGAAATCTGTACACAGATCAAGAGGCAGTTGCGTAAACAGAACAAGGGAATACTGTATAGTTTAAAATCAGGAAAGGTGTACGTCAGGGTTGTAGCCTTTCATCATAGCTATTCAGCCTGTATGCTGAGCAAATAATCCGAGAAGCTGGACTATATGAAGAAGAACGAGGCATCAGGGTTGAAAGAAGACTCACTAACAAGTTGCATTATGCAGATGACACAACCTTGCTTGTTCAAAGTGAAGAGGACTTGAAGCACTTACTGATGAAGATCAAAGACCACAGCCTTCAGTATGAATTACACCTCAACATAAAGAAAACAAAAATCCTCACTGGACCAATAAGAAACATCATGATAAACAGAAAAGATAAATGTTGTCAAGGACTCCCTCTTACTTGGATCCATAATCAACGTCCATGGAAGCAGGAGTCAAGAAATCAAACTATACATTGCATTGGGCAAATTTGCTGCAAAAGATTTCTTTAAAGTGTTAAAAGGCAAAGATGTCAACTTGAGGACTAAGCTGAACCTTACCCAAGCCACGGTATTTTCAGTCGCCTCCCATGTACACAAAAGCTGGACAATGAATAAGGAAGATAGAAGAAAAATTAACGCATTTGAATTATGATGTTGCCGAAGAATACTGAATATGCCAGGGACTACCAGAAGAATGAACAAATCTGTCTTGGAAGAAGTATAGTCAGAATGCTCCTTGTTGTTGTTGCTGTTGGGTGCCATCAAGCTGGTTCTGACTCATAGCAACCCTATGTACCGAAGAAGGAAACACTGCCCGGTCCTGCGCCATGCTTACAATCATTGTTATGCTTAAGCCCACTGTTGCAGCCACTGTGTCAATCCATCTCATTGAGGGTCTTCCTCTTTTTCGCTGACCCTCTACTTTACCAAGCATAATGCTCTTCTCCAGGGACTGATCCCTCCTGACAACATGTCCAAAGTATGTAAGACGTAGTCTTGCCATCCTTGCTTCTAATGAGGATTATGGTTTCACTTCTTCCAAGACAGACCTGTTCGTTCTTTTGGCAGGCCATGGTATATTCAATATTCTTCCCCAACACCACAATTCAAAGTCTTCAAGGTGACATCTTTGCTTTTCAACACTTTAAAGAGGTCTTTTGCGGCAGATTTGTCCAATGAAATGCATCTTTTGTTTTCCTGACTGCTGCTTCCATGGCTGTTGATTGTGGATCCAAGTAAAACGAAATCCCTGACAACTTCAATCTTTTCTCCATTTATCATGATGTTACTTACTGGTTCAGTTGTGAGGATTTCTATTTTCTTTATGTTGAGGTGTAATCCATACTGAAGGCTGTGGTCTTTGATCTTCATCAGTAAGGGCTTCAAGTCCTCTTCACTTTGAGCAAGCAAGGTTGTGTCATCTGCATAATGCAGGATGTTCATGAGTCTTCCTCCAATCTTAATGCCAGGTTCTTCTTCATACAGTCCAGCTTCTCAGATTATTTGCTCAGCGTACAGACTGAATAGGTATGGTGAAAGGATGCAACCCTGACACACACCTTTCCTGACTTTAAACCATGCAGTATTCTCTTGTTCTGTTCAAACAACTGCCTCTTCATCTGTGTATGGGTTCAGCACAAGCACAATTAAATGTCCTGGAATTCCCATTCTTTGCAATGTTATCCATAATTTGTTATGATCCACATAGTCAAATTCCTTTGCATAGTCAATAAAACAGAAGTAAACATCCTTCTGGTATTCTCTGCTTCCAGCCAGGATCCCTCTGACATCAGCAATGATATCCCTGGTTCCATGTCTTCTTCTGAATCCGGCCTAAATTTCTCGCAGTTCCCTGTCATATACTGCTGCAGCTGCTTTTGAATGATCTTCAGCAAAATTTTACTTGCATATGATATTAATGATAATGTTCGATAATTTCCGCATTCAGTTGGATCACCTTTCTTGGGAATAGGCATAAATATGGATATCTTCCAGTCTGTTGGTCAGGTAGTTGTCTTCCAAATTTCTTGGCATAGACAAGTGAGCACTTCCAGCGCAGCATCCATTTGTTGAAACATCTCAATTGATATTCCATCAATTCCTGGAGCCTTGTTTTTTGCCAATACCTTTAGCGCAGCTTGGACTTCTTCCTTCAGTACCATCAGTTCCCTGATCATATGCTACCTCTTGAAATGGCTGAATGTCGACCAATTCTTTTTGGTACAATGACTCTATGTATTCCTTCCATTTTCTTTTGTTGCTCCCTAGGTCATTTAAAATTTTCCCCGTAGAATCCTTCAGTATTGCAACTCGAGGCTTGATTTTTTTCTTCAGTTCTTCCAGCTTGAGAAATGCCAAGCGTGTTTTTCCCTTTTGGTTTTCTATCTCTAGCTCTTTGCACACAGCATTATAATACTTCACTTTGTGTTTTCATGCCACCCTTTGAAATCTTCTATTCAGTTCTTTTACTTCATCATTTGTTTATTTTGCTTAGCTACTCAGTGTTCAAGAGCAAGTTTCAGAGTCTCTTCTGACATCCATTTCGGTCTTTTCCTTCTTTCCTGTCTTTTTAATGACCTCTCGCTTTCTTCATGTATGATGTCCTTGATGTCATTCCACAACTTGTCTGGTCTTCGGTCATTAGTGTTCAATGTGTCAGATCTACTCTTAAGATGGTCTCTAAATTCAGGTGGGACATACACAAGGTCGTACTTTGGCTCTCTTGGACTTGTTCTAATTTTCTTCAGTTTCAACTTGAACTTGCATATAAGCAATTGATGCTCTGTTCTGCAGCCGGCCCCTGGCTTTGTTCTGACTGAAGATATTAAGCTTTTCCATCGTTTCTTTCCACAGATGTAGTCAATTTGATTCCTACATAGGAATTTGATTCCTACACAGGAATCTGATTCCTACACATTCTTGTATCTGGCGAGGTCCATGCGTATAGTCACTATTTACGTAGGTGAAAAAAGGTATTTGCAATGAAGAAGTCGTTGGTCTTGCAAAATTCTATCATGTGATCTCCGGCATCACTTCTATCGCCAAGGCCATATTTTCCAACTACCGATCCTTCTTCTGGTTTCCAACTTTCACATTCCAATCACCAGTAATTATCAATGCACCCTAACTGCATGTTCGATCAATTTCAGACTGCAGAAGCTGGTAAAAATCTTCAGTTTCTTCCTCTTTGGCCTTAGTGCTCAGTGCGTAAATTTGAATAATAGTCTTATTAACTGGTCTTCCTTGTATGCATATGGATATTATCCTATCACTGACACCACTGTACTTCAGGATAGATCTTGAAATGTTCCTTTTGACTATGAATGCAACAATATTCCTCTTTACGTTGTCATTCCCAGCATAGGAATTCATATGAGTGTCCAATTCAAAATGGCCAATACCAGTCCGTTTCAGCTCACTAATGCCTAGGATATTGATGTTTACGAGCTCCATTTCATTTTTGATGATTTCCAATTTTCCCTAATTCATACTTCATACATTCCACGTTCCGAGTATTAATGGATGTTTGCAGCTGTTTCTTCTCATTTTGAGTCGTGCCACATCAGCAAATGAAGGTCCTGAAAGCTTGACTCCCTCCACGTCATTAAGATCAACTGTACTTTGTGGAGGCTGCTCTTCCCCAGTTGTCTTTTGAGTGCCTTTAATATGGGAGGCTCATCTTTCGGCACTATCTCAGACAATGTTTCACTGTTATTCATAAGGTTTTCACTGGCTAATTCTTTTCAGAAGTAGACTTCCAGGTCCTTCTTCCTAGTCTCAGCTGAAACCTGTCTGCCATGGTTGACCCTGATGATATCTGAATACCAGTGGCATAGCTTCCAGCATCACAGCAACATGCAAGCTCCCACAGTACGACAAACTGACAGACACGTGGGGGAATGTTCTTAGAAGTGAGGATAGTGAGATTTCGTCTTGCTTTCTTTGGACATATTATCAGGAGGGACCAGTCCCTGGAGAAGGACACCACGCTCAGTAGAGTAGAAGGTCAGTGAAAAAGAGGAAGATCCTCAATGAGATGGACTGACACAATGCTGCAACGATGGGCTCAAACATAACAATGATTGTGAGGGCAATGACCGGGCAGTGTTTAGTTCTGTTGTGTATGGGGTCACTATGAGCCGGAACCAACTTGGTGGCATGTAACAACAACAACAACCACTTTTGTTATTTATTCTGCAATGAAGAAAATGTTAGAAGGAAGAAAATGTTAAATAGGGCAAAGAAGCACTGATAACAAAAATATATGTCCCTCCCTCTATAAAAACAAACAATAGCACACTTAAATCATCCTTTATTTTCATGAAATATCTAGAGAGTTACAATTTTTAAAAAAGTTACAGCAAAAAGTATCTAACTGAATAACAAAAGACGAATATTTTTAATTGATGAGTACAGGAAGAAAAAATACATAAATCAAAAGATTCTGTTGTTTGAAATATTCTGTAACCCCACTGAAGTAAAGCAGATGCCTGCTTCAAACGGCTACTTCGTGGAATGTGAGTGGAATGCATGGGAGGAAGACCTCTGGCTTCTGCTGGACCAGAGTCAGGAGGCTGCAATCATGAAATGCACCTGTAACCATTAATTGGTATTCACTACCAACAGGAGCACAACTGCCCGGTGTGTGTGGCTCCAGACCCTGTTAGGGAAAAGCACTCAATCCCACCCAAGGAGCACAGAAGCCATCAATAGCACCCCAACCACCCTCCCTCATTTCCCCTAATGATGCTTTTATTATTTTTATCAAAGCTTTTAAATCTGTTTCTAGGATACAGGAATTTTTAAATAACGATAATGGGTTTCTTTTTTGCAAAAGCAAACACTGTTTGATTAAAATGTTTTCATTTAGTTAAAAGACTAGAAACCTCAAAGAGCAAACTTGTGAAGTGCAAAGAGGGCTAAGGATTTTTTTTTTTTAATGAATATCTGCTTTATGAATAAGAAGCTCAAAATTAGACTGTTTAAATATTACACACATATTTTGAGTGAATGCAGACAACATATGAATATGTGTGTTTATTCATTCATTTATCCATCTATTTCATGGTTTTAAACTTTGCCTATCAGAAGAATTACTGAAATATAATCATATTGCAATTACCTATTAGAGAAGAAAGGTTATCCTCCTACTTTGCCATGTATTAACTACTACTTCCCCTGTATGAATAAGCCCCAGTGGTGCAGTGGTTAAAGCATTTGACTGCTAACCGAAAAGGTCGGCAGTTCGAAACCACCAGTGGCTCCACAGGAGAAAGATGTGGCAGTCTGCTTTTGCAGAGATTTACAGCCTCAGAAACCCTATGGGGTCACTATGAGTCAGAATCAACTTGACAGCAGTCTTTTTTTTTTTTTAGTGGTGCAAATGGTTAAGCACTCAACTACTAGCTGGAAGGTTGGCATTTAGAACCCACCCAGCAGCACCTCGAAAGTAAGGCCTGGTTATCTGCTTCTGAAAGGTCACAGCCTTGAAAATCCTATGGAGCAGTTCTACTCTACACACATGGAGTCATCATAAGTCAGAATCAACTCAATGGCAACTAGCAACAACAACATCTTGAATTCAGATATTCTCAACACCCAGAAATATCCTTGAATATTTTAGTTTGTTATGAAATCTTGGGCGCTTGAGATTAAAATCTCTTTCTCTGGCACTAAAGGCTGCCCACTGGGGACTCTGAACTACATCTACATAATCCTTCACTCTCAAAGGTTTTCCTCCACACAGTTTTCATATTGCTAACTGAGCTTCTAACAATATCTGTTGTGGTAGTTAGGTGCTATCAAGGCAGTTTCGACTCACAGTGATCCTATAGGGCAGAGTAGAACTGGCCCAAAGGGTTTCCAAGGAGCAGCTGGTGGATTTGAGCTGCCAACCTTTTGGTTAGCAGCCGAGCTCTTAAGCACTATGTCATCAGGGCTCCAGGTGGCGCATTCACTCCTAATTCTCCCCTTCTTCTAATCCCTGGAAACTACTAATCTACTTTCTATCTCTAGATTTGCCTATTCTGGACACTTCATATAAATGGAATCATATAATGTGTGGACTTTTTGTGTCTGGCTTCTTTCACTTAGCATATTTTCAAGGTTCATCCATGTTGTAGCATGCATCAGTACTTAATTCCTTTTTATGACTGAATAATATTACTTTATAAGGAATACTGCAATCATAATTCATCAGTTAATAGACATTTTGGTTGTTTCCTCTTTTGGCTATTACGAATAATGTTGTGAACATTCATTCATATGTTTTTGTCAGGACATATGTTTTCAATTCTACTGGATATATACCTAGGAGTGGAATTGGTGGGTTATATAGAAGCCCTATGTTTAACTTTTTGAGGAACTTAGGTGATACCTTAATATGATACCTTCCAGCCACATGGCCTTTCCTGTTCATCCAATGAAAACGTACTTTCCACCAATATCAAAAGGCTTCCTGTAAACAACCAAGAAATACATTTATCACTTTCCCAATAACATCACAGGAAACTAGACTTATCCGACAGAAGTGGTTTCCTGTTATTTCATGTTTTTCTGGCTGCCTTCAAACAAAGTGGAGCTTTATCTGAGAATTGTCATGGTATGGAGGGTAGATCGATAGGGGCCACTGACACTGAAGGACAGTTGCTTACAGGCAGGGTCTCATGGGTAGCTTTTAGTTCAACTGCCATGTTCCACACACTAGTCTATCAGGTCCAAAATCTAGATGTTTTCACTAGATCCAGAGACTACAAGCCTCTAGATCAGGAGTCAGCAAACTACAGCAGGTAAGCCAAATCTAGCCAGCTGCCTGATCTGTTATACCATATAAACTAAGAATAGTTTTTACACTGATAAATGGTTACTTTTTAAATATTTACAGGTGCCCATGCTTATTGTCTTCAAGTTAATTCTAACTCATAGTGGCTACATAATATCCTCAGTTTTGCCTCTTAGCTCCCAAAGCATAAAATATTTAGTAGCTGGTCCTTAAGAAATAGTTTGTCACGCAAATTAAATTCTGTTAAGCCCACGAACACAGCAGAGCACTAACTTACTAATTTATTACTGCTGTTGTTAGCTCCTGTGGAGTTGGCCATTGACTCATGGTGACCCCATGCACAATGGGATTGGAACATTGGTATCCACAGGGTTTTCACTGGCTGATTTTGGGAAGCAGATCGTCAGGTCCTTCTTCCTAGTCTGTCTAAGTCTGGAAGCTCCACTGAAACCTGTTCAGCACTGTAGCAACACAAATGCCTCCAATGACAGATAGGTGGTGGCTGTGCATGAGGTGCATTGGTCGGAATTCAACCCAGGTCTCCTGCATGGAAATGAGAATTTTCCAGTGACCAAAGAACATTAGGATATCAAGTTACCTAAGAAGTGACTTAGAAGGCTGGTAAATACACAGAATCAATATAGAAAATGTACAGTGTGTGCACATTGGGCACGGAATTATGTCAGTGAAACTTTGGGACATTCTAATAAAATATCCATTACTCACACAGAGAACACCTCTCTAGCAATGTGATGGCTTATTTCTCCCTATCTACTTTGCTTTATCTGGAGAGTGCTAGGTTTAACACAATAACACATTTTGCTTTACTGAATCCACACCCACCGCCTGCATCTTACCACTTTCCTGCTTATTCCAATTAATTTCATTTCTCTTACCAGCTGTCAGCAGCAAATCCTTATTCACTCAGGCTTGTAGAGCTTCTGCCTCCTCCTATATGAGCTGATTAAGTTACACAATGCTTAGAACTCTAAGCGTGCATCATTATTGCTGCTTGTAAGATATCAATAGTAAACCCACCAACCGTTAATTAATTACTAGGATCCACCTTTCTTCCTGGCACAGGACTGGGCAATGTTTCATTCTGTTAAACATAAGATGGTCATGAGTCGGAACCAACTCAACAGCAACTAACAACAACCACCATTTTTTCCCTTTTAGAAGGGGAAGACAATGTTTGTTCTTTGCTAACCTTAATGTCTTCTCTAGTCCTTGTAGCTTCTCAAAAATAATGGTAATAGGACCGTCTTATTCACCCAGTCCCTCAACTTCATCCCAAGATACATCATGCCCAGCTGATCTTAATATTTTCTATGTTTCTAAATAGCCAAAATTACTTGCTTCTATTGTTTGAATCTTTCAGAAAAATGAGAAATTAATATGTTTGCATTTGATCTTTTCTACAAAGATGAAAGTAAAGATAGTAAAAGCTCCTGCTTTTCCTCAGACTTCTCTTATTAACTTTCCTTTCTGTTACATGCAACGTTTCCTCGGAGCCTCCTCTTTTACCTAAAACAGAGCTGGACTGTGGGGAGACAGAAAACTTTTAGGTCCTTACTACTACCCAGACATCCTTTCAGTTTTAATCTTCCTACTGTCGTTCTCATTCAATTTTCTGATTTCAGGATCCTTAATGATCCTGCTTAAATCCCTCTTTTTAAAACTTTCTTATTAGCCCTCCATCTCTCTTTGGAGCTCTGACTTCGGCAAAAATGGTCACGTCTCCCTTCCTGTCCTTCCTATATGCCTAACTCTTTCAGTTAGTTCTGAGCTTCTATTGAGCAACAGCCAGGTTTTGGAGGTTTGCACAGAGAACTCCATCCTTGTGATAATGTGTCAGCCTAAATCACTTTACTAGTTCCCCACTATGAATAAAATATATCTAAACAGGATGAGGGGGAATCTGGGGACAGTGTAGATAGGAAACATATCTCCATGTTCTTCTGAAACGCAATTTCATCTTCCAGAAGACAACAAAGCTTTGTTGTCTTCTGGAAGATGAAATTGCGTTTCAGAAGAACATGGAGATATAACATGTATATGTATGTGTGTATATATGCATATGCATACATATACTTATATACACACACATGAACCTTCAAAAACTCTTCTCATCAGATTCTAATTTTAGACTGCTTCTAAAAATATATAATCTGTATAAGGAAATGAAAAATACCTATTTTGGCTTATTTGTAAAATTAGGATAAGAAAAACATTATATACTCAAAGGATATTTGAGGAGCCCTAGTGGCACAGTGGTTAAGCACTCGGCTGGCTAACCGAAAGGTTGGAGGTTCGAACCCACTAGCTGCTCCATAGGAGAAAGATGTGGCAGTCTGCCTCCGTAAAGATTACAGTCTTGGAAACCCTATGGGGCAGTTCCACTCTGTCCTACAGGATCGCCATGAGTTGGAATCGACTCAACAGCAACAGGTTTTTAAGGGATATTCACACAGATGAAAACAGGCTATTGACCATTTAAACTAAAGGACTGAGATCCTTAAAAACAACATGGAGATGTCTATTCTTGTTTATCTGACTTGGGAGATGATCTAAATGATTTACCCCTGTCTATGATCCCAGAGCTTGCTTTCCTCACTGTCCCTATAAACCACACAAACTATCTGCTATGGGGTCCAGCCTCAGGCCACAAGGCAGAATTTTCTCAAAAGAGGCACAAGCCTTCTATTAGATACTTTTAGTATTAAATGATCCATTCTGAGAGAAGAATCGATCACTTCATGTTCAGTACAAAAATCGGGAGGTGCAGGTGAGCCTAGGGAATCAAACCCACAACAGATCTCTAAAGTGGATGTCTAAAGTGTCAAAAAGTAGTACAAATTCTATCGCTGCTACTCATACTATTCCTGGTGGTGACACAGTCCTTTTTCACCTCACACTGGCATTCTCCTCCATTACTTATGGCATAGGCATTCAGTCAGCGTGGACAGAGCAGGAAGCTGCTGGACCTACAGTGCTCACGGCTAGCTCCTGCCTCTGAATGGTCTGCTGCTTCAATCCAGAACCCTTTCTCCAGATGCTGCCAGCAGACACTGTGTAATACCTAAACCACAAATCATCACATTCCCCACCCTTTGAGCCAGGGCTTGTCCTTGAGCTTCCCACATAGTGAGACATTAACCAAACTGGCCACTGATACAATAGCTCTTTACAAAGAGTAAAATGTGGCACACCATCTGCTTGACATGCTGAAAAGTAGGTGGACCTCGTAACATAAAAATATTCAATGTAGGTGAACCTCTGAGATTAATGCAGGACATTTCAGACATTTTACCAATCCTGGCTAGCTTATTAAAGAAAATATTTTATCAACATAAAAATACCATAGAACTGTATCTAAAATTACAGCAAGTGTGCCTTGGAAATGGAGCCATCTTGCAAAGACAGAATTGAAGGCAGGTCATTTCAGGTTCCTTTCCAACTTCCAGGAAAACTCTTTCCTCAAAAAAAGGAAACCATGCTAAATACCTGCTGTCTGGTTGTTTTGGGAACCAATGTGGATTTTTTTTAATGACTCTTGAATTTACCTACTGTGACACATTAAAACCATTTAACCTATGCAAGTGTTTCCAAACTATGACACTATAACTTAGGAAAATGGTCGACTGGACTATACTCACACTGGAAAGGCGCCGTGCCTGGATCCTGCCCATATCTTAAGGGGAGCAAGCCTTCAGCGGACTGCTCTCCCGAAATCACCTTCTGAGCAGGAAAGTACTTGGGCTTGATCACATATTCCTGGGTCTGGCCGTGATGAACCATCACATTCTGTGAGGAAAGGGGCGTCACTCTGGGAAGAAACAAAGTAAGGATAAGGAATTGAATAATGGACTTTTAAAAGTTAACTGAGAAGGAAAGAATAAGAAGTTAGTCAAACTTAGAAAGGAGCATAGATTCCATGCAAAGCTCATTTTTTCCTCCAATTACAGTAGCAAACCATTCACAACATATAAGGAATGAACAGCTTACTCTTGGGAAGCTACAACATAAAAGTGACTCTGCCTGTTTAGTCAAAAAGCATAATGATAAATAGGCCATCAGACTCATATTTTATCAGAAGAGTCAGAGCACAGCTACCACAAGCCTTCATGCAAAACACACAGAGCTTAATCCAAGAAAAAGACAAAGACCTACACATTAACACATACATATATACAGAAGATATATTTGATACATGTTGATAAATAGATGCACAGTATTAGAAATGGGAAGGAGAGAAAATGGGGAAGAAAGAGAATATAGGAAGGGAATAATGCACGAAATTATCAGCTTCATCAGTTTAGCAAAATCAACTGTACACAATTTAGAGCTTGCATAATACATTAAGGCCTTCCAACTCTTCCTCATGCTAGCAGGGAAGTTGTTTAACCTTCTGAGCCTCAGCTGCCTTATCTGTATCATAAAATGTCTGCCACACAGGCTGAGAAAAATGCTTGTAAAAACTTGAACACAAAAAAACTAAAAAAGAAAGGGAGGGAGGGCATGAGAAGGGGAGGAGGGAGGGAAGAAGGAAAGAAAGAAGGAAGGAAGATTTTTAATTCCCTCTGGAGACACAAATTATGATGATTCCCTGGGGGAAAATAAACACACAGATTACTTATTCCAGTTAACACTTCTTCAATTTTCTTATGCTGTATCTCATAATGATATAAACTGCATTACTCAAGTTAAATGTTAGTAAGTTCCTATAAATTACAAAAAGCCCTGGTGGACAGTGGTTAAGAGCTCAGCTGCTAACCAAACAGTCGGCAGTTCAAATCCACCAGCCACTCCTTGGAAACTCTATGGGGCAGTTCTACTCTGTCCTATAGGGTTGCTATGAGCAGCAATTGACTCGATGGCAATGAGTTTGGTTTTTTTGTTTGTTTATAAATAACAAGAATAAAAAGAATAACTAATGATGGTTTTTCATCTTTTCAACATGAGTCAAGACTTGTGGGAACTTCTGAATACAATTACTATGTTTTCACTCTCCTCGTCCAACCCTTTATTTTCTATGACAGCTCTCATGTAATGTAGTCTTTTGAATAATACGCCGTTTGCCAGATTCAATCATTCCTAGATGAACAGAAACAAAATCATTAGTTAATATCACTAATGCCCCACTGCTGTCGAGTCGATTCAGACTCATAGCGACCCTATAGACAGAATAGAACTGCCCCATAAGGTTTCCAAGGCCGTAATCTTGACAGGAGCAGACTGCCACATCTTTCTCCGGTGAATATCACTAACAGGTAACGCAAAAGACAAAGAAAATATACCAACTAATTCCAGAATAGGCAAAATTGCTACTAAATTGTTATGACAGTGCATTTTAGCAAAGAACTGAGTCTCGGGAAAAAAGCCTGCTCTCCTGTGTAACCCGACCCAAAAACTTGGTCTTAATGAGGAAATGGAGTCCCTGGGCGGTGCAAACAGTTAACACGCTTGGCTGCTAACCAAAAGGTAGGAGGTTCGAGTCCACCCAGAAGCTCCTCAGTAGAAAGACCTGGCAATCTAATTCCAAAAAACCAGCCATTGAAAAACCCCTATGGAGTACAGATCTACTCTGACACACAAGGGGTCACCATGAGTCAGAATCAACTCAAAGGCAACTGGTTAATGAAGGAATATCTGAACAAAAGGAAGAAATGACACCATAGCAGGACAGTGGGAAAGGTAAATTGTCAAGCCACCAAAAACATAATGTTTTATCAAAAGCAATAAGAGTTTTAGATAAACTTAGTCCATTCTGTTTATTCTAGTTAGGGCTAATGAAAGCGCTATTCTGTGGCACAGGCATCATTGAGAGATAAAAGAATACAAGTGGCTGGGATTAAGGGTGCACCCCTCTTATCCAGTCAGGGATCTAGATCTATCACTTTAAACCCTGTAGTCTCAGGAAAGCCTGGGGAAGTTCATGTAGGGTCTGAACTTTCCCAGAAGCGATGCCATGCAAGGGTATTGCCTCTGTCATCAGACTAATCACACAATTACTAAAAGCCTAAGGCCTAACACTGCAAAACACTTTTGTTTTGATGATGTAAGTGTTGGTTTGAACCTTAAGTATATTTGGTTGAAAGGGAGTAGAAAGAAAAACAGCTGGGCACATCTGGTGGTGACTGATAAGAACCACAAATCTATGCTGTTAGCCTCGTAGGAAGGGAAAGTCCTTCTCATCTCAGTGGCAACTTGCTCTTGGCCATGCTGTCTGTCACCCTGTCACTATGCTGCTGAGACCTGCTCAGAAAAGTGTGGGCTCACTCAGTTCAGGATGGGACAACCCAACATTGCAGGAGGACTTTGGGCTGCTAAAACTAATTCCTGCTCTGACCACTGAGGTGAGACTATAGGGTCTGCCTTCTAGTTGAGTTCCTCCCTTCTCTCCCCTCTATATTCGGGAAGCATGGGGCAGCAATAAACAAGCTGTGTCTGTAACCTGAAAGCACATGTATGCATAGGTTCCTCTGCCCTAAACATAACCAAAAAGCAGTAAACAAATAAATAAGACTGAGCTGTACCAGATCTAGACCCTGAGTGACAACCCTCAACCATCACTAACATAAGGAGATTTGTATCTTGGCAATGGTACTTCAGACCCACTAAACCAATAAACCAATTGTCATTGAATCAGTTTCGACTCTTGGCAACCCAATGTGTGTCAGAGTAAAACTGTGCTCTATAGGGTTTTCAGTGGCTGATTTTCAGGAAGTAAATTGTCAAGCTTTTCTTCCAAGACATCTCTGGGTGGACCTGAACCTCTAACCTTTTGGTTAGCGGCCAAGCATGCTAATCCTTTGCACCACCCAGACTCCTCAGTCCCACTACTGTGTAAGTATTCCCCAAGTTACAAATACATTGCAAATACGGTGCTCCACAGTGCTGCCCTACTCTTCCTGCATCTTGTCTCCCTTTTCTACCCTGGGAAGGTGTAAGTGCATATGTTCATGCAAACACACAGACACACACTGACAGACTGATGTCACTCTGCCTCACAGTTCCATGGAGAAAGAAGCAAAACTGTGGACAGTGACGTCATCTAGGGCAAGTAGAGGGAACTGTCCAAACATTCATTCCACAAATATTTATTAAGTGTAATTACATTGACCTATCTGATTTTATTCTCTTCAGTTCCCTAGGAAAGAAGTCCTTTCATTCTTTCAAGACATCACCTAGATAAAAACACAGAAGACATAAAATTTCCAGAACATCATTAGCAAAGTGAACTTCAGATACACCAGGAGGGAAAATGTAGAGATGAAAAAGACAAGAGAAGCAATAAGGTAACTATTATAGATATAAGAGACAGACAGATATAGAAATATTTTTGTTTTTAAAGAATATATGTGTGTCTATCTTTAAAACCATGAGAATGATACTCAGCTACATCACTGTTATTCTATCTGATAGTCATTTACAAATATCTTCATAAGCAAATTTCTCAAAAACTAAATGTGCATCAGGAATAAGCACCTAAGGTACAAAGTATGATTCTCCATCTGCTTATACTCTTACATTCTTAATGGCAAACTTAAGTCAAAGGAATATCTAAAGACTTACCCCAGTAAGTTAGATTAGCCACACGCAAGATGCTGCAACTATAAAGTAATGTGATGGTTTTATAACAGCTTTATTGGGATATAATTCACATACCATACAATTCATCCATTTAAAATGTACAATTCAAAGCTTTTAGTATATTCACAGAGTCGTGCAACCATCACCACAATAAATTTTAGAACATTTTCAACTAATTTGTTTTCAGTCTATTGTAACTCACCCATCAAGTTCTGTATTGCCCTTCTAATTAATCCTCTATGTTGTTTTAACATAGTTCATGAACAACGTAAGAAAGTCAGTCCAATTATTTTATGGTTACAGTCTGTTTTAGGGACAAAAATATTTATCCCCATTAAACGACAACCCTCTTCACACCGAGTTCAGTACCAATTGAGGAACACACCCAGGAATCAGACAGATGGAGATCAAAATGTCAGCATTATTCCTGATAAAGCTGGCTGGAAAAAGTGGCTTACGTATTCAGCCAAAAAAAAAAAAAAAAAAAAAACCAAATCTGTTGCCATCAAGTTCATTCTAATTCATGAGACTATGCTCCCACCACACACCCTAAATGAACTTGTTCTACAAAACAGGCAGCATCCCCAGAAGGGGCAGAGCCTGTCTGGCTAAAACCATCTCAAAAGGGGGAAGGGGGTGTACATGTCCCACAGGCTACCTGATTTCCTATCCGGAAGGGGAGAAGCTGAGCATGCCCAGTTCCTTTTCCCCAAAGCACCATCAGAATCAGAGAACTCTCCTCCTCCCCAAGGAGAAGGGATGAGGAGTGGGGCTACAGGCAGGCAGGGGTGCTTCTCCAGCAGCATCCCTCAAGTGGTAGAAACATGAGAAATGGGGAGTTCATGTTTCACCCTAAAACTACCCCCTGTCTTTTTCACCAAAATGGCAAGATCCAGCTGGCTGAAGTAAAAGAAAAAGAGAATAAAGGCACATAAGTTTAGAAATGTAGAAACTGGAGTACTATGCAGCACTGAAATCCAATTATACAAACACACACACACACATACACACACACATATATTTTCTTTGAAGGCAGGAAGGGGCCAAACTGTAGAAAATCTAGATTTTTTGTTAAAGCGCTTGGCCTTTATCCTTTAGGAATGATTACAACTAGTCATTTTTCACGCAAATAGAGAAAAGCGTTCTTTTGGCAATATTAAACTTGCAACAAAGTGTTAAAAAGATTAGAATTAAACCAAATGCCTAAACTAGGGCAATGAGGGATACACGGAATGGGGACAAATGTGAAGAGCATTATAAAAGAAGATCTGATGGGGCTTGATGATTAAACAAGTGAGGGCAGAGGACTAAAGGAAAAGGAGTCAAGCAAGACATGAAGGTTTCAAGCCTGGTTGACTGGAAGGATATTTTTGGTTAAAGATCAAGGGGAAAATTCAGAGCAAAGAGGTGGCAGGTGGAAGAAAGGGCTAGTCTATGTGATGAGTATTTTACCATTATTTTAGAGTTCATTAGAAATGTAGATGGGACCTCAGGGGAATAGTTAAAGAAAGCTTCTGAGTTGAGGAATAGTGATGTTCTAAGAGCAGTTCTGGGTGGTACAAATGAAATGGTTAACATTGCTCAGCTGCTAACTGAAAGGCTGGAGGTTTGAGTTCACCCAGAGGTGCCTTGGAAAAAAGGCCTGGTGATCTACTTCCAAAAACTCAGCCAATGAAACTCCCATGGAGCACAGTTCCACTCTGACACTCACAGGGTCACCATGAATCAGGGTCAACTAGACAGCAACTGGTAAAACTGGTAAAAGAGGGATCAACATCTTTAAAGGTGAAAATATTGCAGAAAAAAAGAAAATGGAACCACACAGTCTTGGAGGATATTCACACTTAATGGTAGGGACATAAAGAGAGAAAAGGAGAAAACAACAGTAATGTAGGTTCAGAAACAATAAATGGAAGAAAGTTTCTAGAAGGAAGGGAGTCAGTCAGTCACCCACAATCTGCAGCAAAGAAGGTAGAGGAAAAAGAAATATAAAAGGCCACTGGGCTTGGCAGGCAGTCACTGACAACATCAACACTGCAGTTTTAGTTGTGATAGGAGTGGAAGCATGGCTGCGGACAGTGAAACACTTGATAGCTGGTATACTGGTGACACACAAAAATGAAAGAAAGAGAAAAGCAGACCAGAGGTCAGGATTAGGGCTGGCCATCTGAAGACTTGAATCTGTGGAAACTGTATCTTTGTAAGCAAAGGGGAAACAATTGCATAAAACTTCTTTCCTTAAAACAAAGAATTAGTCACAAAATGTTCACACTGCTGCCTTCATAATGGCGATCTTTAGCACAAGGAGGGTCTAAACTTTTCCATGTTTCTACTAAATCCATTATTGGACCCATGGAGAGGGTGGGAGGATCTGGCAAAACACAAGCCCCTTTCTGCTTAAGAAAAGGACGTTGGACCACACAGAAGGCAACCCCCAACAGGCCATAAAAAGTTTCCCACAGAAGGCCAGCCTGACACGGATCTAACCCTTTCTCCTATGTTTAGTGTACTCAGGTTTATAAAGGAGTAAGAAAAACCAGAAGAGAAACTGATGAAGGAGAAAGCCACAGGGAAGTCACTTTAAGTTTCTCAGGGCCAGTTTCTCTCTATAAAATTCCAGTGATCAGATATGCCCACTTGCCTTTCAAGTTGTTCAGAAACGTGGGTGAGAAAATGTGCACTAGAGTTAATTTAAAAAGGTCATCTAATAGTTAAGCGTTTAGCTGCTAACCAAAAGGTCAGTGGTTCAAACTCACCAGCTGCTCTGCAAGAGAAAGATGTGGCAGTCTGCTTTCATAAAGATTACAACCTTGGGCAGAGAGACGTCCCAAGACAGCTGCTTAATCAGATATATCATGCTGTCCTCCCACAGCGAAGACCTGAGAAATGAAGTAAAACAGATACAGATAACAATATTGGAACCCTGAGCATCAAATGGAAGGATGAAGAATTAGATTGAACACCAAATGGAAGAAGAAACTGAATGAAAACAGTGAATGAGGAGATTTATGGATTGTAGGCACCCTGCCAGCCGGCCCAGCGCAGCATGGTCAACTTGACACAAAGTGAGTGGCTTTCCTGGTGAGAAGGACAGGAAGGCAACTTCAAGGCATTCCCAGTACGAGACAGAGATACTGACAGACAAGCCTGGAATGAATAAAGGTGCCATCTGCACCTCCACCTAATGATGAGCGGAAGATCCCAGTGCGCTTATCCCATGTCTACACAGCTGCAACGTCACACATCCCTCACTCAGATAGTTCCTGCAGACCAAGTGCACATGCACTAAAACCCCTTGATACCCCACCACCTACTGAGACGCCAGCTCATGCATACACAGAGGGACTATCCCATCCATTTGGGCAGCAATGCCTCACAGCAGCTACAGAGACATCCTACCCTGACCTCCAGAGCACACAGTAACTGCTAGCACCAATCCGGAAGGACCCTACAGTCCCATAAGACCTGTGGAGGGACCCTGACGACTCCACATTTGTCACTCAATATTGGGGAAAGAACCTTCTCTCCCACCTCCACTCAATCCTGTAAGGCAAGACATACAAGCCTAATCCCACTATACCCACTAGTGAGAGGAAATCACACTCAGGCAACCAACACCACCATAGTCACACAGACCAGTACCACAAAACAACAATAATTAAAATAATACAAAAGAAGACACTCTACAGAGAAGGAGAAGAAACAAAGCTCCTGATATATCAAAACAAAACAAAATTAAAAAATTAGGACAAAACTAACAAACATACAATCAATAAAGAAATATATAAATAAATAAACACCTTAATGCCTAAGAGACAGCAGACAATAACAAATCATATGAAGAAACAGGGTAAGACTTCTCAAACAAGTGTGCAAAATAAAGAGAAAGAAAATCTTCCTGAGGCAGAAATGATAATAGAACTACCTGATAAGGAATTCAAAAGACTTCTATTTAAGCTTCTCAAAGAGATCAAGGAAAACACAGAAAAACCCTAGAAAAATTCCGGAAAACAAAATGACAAACTAAATAGACAAACACAAAACATACAAAACAACTAGAAATCCAGAAGACTAACAATATCAGAAATAGATAACTCAATGGAAGGACAAAGAAAAAAAAAAAAAAAAAAAAAAAAACCATTGCCACTGAGTCAATTCTGACTCATAGTAACCCTATAGGACAAAGCAGAACTGCCTCATAGGGTTTCCAAGGAGCAGCTGCTGGATTTGAACTGCTGATCTTTTGGTTAACAGCCTAAGCTCTTAACCACTGCACCAGCAGGGCTCCAATGGAAGGACACTGAAGTAGAACTGAATCAATAGAAGAAAGAATTACCTAAAAAAAGGACAAATCCCTTGATACTAATTTGAGGAACAATCAGAAAGAAGAACAAAGAAAAATGAAGAAAGCCTAGGAGTTACATGGGACACCATCAAGAGGAATAATTTATATGTAATAGGAATTCCAGAAGAGGAGGAGAAAAAAAAAGTACATATAAAATTTTTGAAGATATATTGGCAGAAAACTTCACAAATATCATGAAAGAGGAGAAGATTTCCATCCAAGAATCTCAACAAACCCTGTAGAGGACAGATCTCAAAAGAAATTCACCAAGGCATATCATAACCAAACTTTCCAAAACCAAAGACAAAAAAAAAAAAAAAAGAAAAAAAAGAATTCTGATAGCAGCTTGAGAAAAGTGAAATAACACTTATCAAGGGGCACCAATAAGACTAAATGCTGATTTCTTATCAGAAACCATGCAGGGACAAAGGCAACGGAACAACATATATAAAATCTTGAAAGAAAAGAATTGCCAACCAAGAATCATATATCCAGCAAAACTGTCTTTCAAAAACTATGATGAAACTAGGATATTCCCAGATAAGCAGAAATTAAAGGAATTTATAAAAACCAGACCAGCCTTACAAGAAATATTAAAGGCAGTCCTTCAGACAGAGACCCAACAACATCATACAACAATCTGAGATAAAGACACACGACAGCATTACCCAGATACCAACCCAGATAAAGACTTCAATAAAGTAAAATAAAGCTGCAGAACTGATTACAGGCAGCCAGAGTTGTTAAGCTATAAATGAAGACAACTTCAAGACAAATAAGTTGGAGTAAATGTTGTAGTTATAGAACTTCCATATGAAAAGGAAGTCAAAGCGATTTCAAGATGTAACAGGCTATTTTAAACTTAGGAGGATAAACTTCAGGGTAACCACAAAGAAAATTACTAAATCTACTCATCAAAATGAAGAAAATCAAAAAGACTCAGTAAACATAAAAACAACAATGAACGACAGACAAAGAAAATCCATATACAAAAAGAACTCAATATAGAAAACCAAGAGGAACAAAGAAATCATTAACACTACAAAAAAAGTATAACAAAAAGGCAGAAGCGAATTCATACCTATTGATAATCACACTGAATATAAATGGATTAAATGCACCAGCCAAGAGGCATAAAGTAACACAATGATAAACCAAAAAAAATTATCCATCAATACACTGCCTATAATAGACATACCTTAGACACAAAGACATAAACAGGTTAAAAATCAAAAGGATGGAAAAAAATATATCAAGCAAATAGTAAGCAAATGAGAGCAGGAGTGACAATAATAATTTCTGATAAAATATACTTTAAGTCAAAATCCATTATACGAGACAAAGGGCATTATATAATGATTAAAGGGTCAATTCACCAAGAAGACATTACAATATAAACATTTATGCACCCAATGACAGAGCTCCAAAATATATGAAACAAACTTTTAACAGAATTTAAAACAGAAATATACAGTTCTACAACAATAGTAGACTTTAACACACCGCTTTCAACAATGGACAAAACAACTAGAAAGAAACTCAACAAAGATACAGAAGAGCTAAAAAATACAATCAACCAACTCGATCTCATAGACACATACAGAACACACCACCCAACAGCAGCACAGTACACGTTCTTCTCTAATGCCCATGGATCATTCTCTAGAACAAACCATGTTTTAGGCCACAAAACAAGCATCAATAAATTCAAAAACACCAAAATAATACAAAGTATCTTCTCTGACCATAATAATATAAAACTAAAAATCAATAACAGCAAGAACAAGGAAAAAAAATTAAATCAATGGAAACTGAATAACACCTTGCTTTAAAACTATTGGGTCATAGAACAAATTAAAAATTAAATTAAAAAATTATTAGAATAAAATGAGAATGAAAACACAACATGCCCAAACCTTTGGGACACAGCAAAAGCAGTGCTCAGAGAAAAATTCATAGCAATAAATACACCCATCAAAAAGAAGATCCAAAATCAATAACTTAACCTGACAACTTGAGCAAATAGAAAAGGAACAGCAAAAGAAGAC
The DNA here is from genome assembly GCF_000243295.1 of Trichechus manatus latirostris. Taxonomy (NCBI): domain Eukaryota; kingdom Metazoa; phylum Chordata; class Mammalia; order Sirenia; family Trichechidae; genus Trichechus; species Trichechus manatus. Next base: position 33,310,759 of record NW_004443941.1, read on the forward strand.
TACAGCTACCATAAGAAAGGAAATAATAAAGATTAGAGCAGAAATAAACAAAAGAGAAAACAGAAAAACAATAGAAAGAATCAACAAGTCTAGAAGTTGGTTCTTTCAGAATATCAATAAAACTGACAAACCACTGGCTGAATTGACAAAGGAAAAAAACAAGAAGATGCAAATAATCAAAATAAGAAACAAAATGGGGGATATTACAACAGAACCAACTGAGATAAAGAGGATCATAACAGATAATTATGAAAAATTGTACTCCAACAAATTTGAAAACCTAGAAAAAATGGACAAATTCCTAGAAACATACTACCTACCTAAACTAACACAAATAGAGGTAAAAAATATAAAGACTCATAACAAAAGAAGAAATTGAACATGTTGTTTAAAAAACAAAAAACCTCCCAACAAAAAAAAAAAACCCAGCCCAGATGGCTTCACTGGAAGATTCTACCATTCAAAGAAGAGATGACACCAATTCTACTCAAAATATTCCACAACATAAAAAAGGAAGGAATACTCCCTAATTCATTCTATGAAGCAAGCATAACCCTGACACCATAGGCCAGGCAAAGATACCACAATTAAAAAAAAAAAAAAAAGAAGAAGAAAATTACAGACCAATATCCCTCAAGATTTTGGAGTCCTCGTGGTGCAGTGGTTAAGAGCTCGGGCTGGTAACCAAAAGGCCGGCAGTTGAAATTCACCAGCTGCTCCCTGGAAACCCAATGGGACAGTTCTACTCTGTCCTATAGGGTCGCTATGAGTCAGAATCGACTTCACAGCAACAGGTTTGGTTTGGTTTTATCCTTCATGAATATAGACACAAAAATTCTCAGCAAAATTCTAGCCAACAGGCTCATTCAGTGCGGACCTGGTACCTTTTTTCTGAAGCGGCAGCTGAGGACACTTTGGCACTCACCATGGCCAACGAAAAACCCAAGAAGGAGTCATTACTGAGAACAATCATATTAATTTGAAGGTGGGGGGCATGATGGTTCTGTGGTGCAGTTTAAGATTAACAGGTATATACCACTTAGTAAACTAATGAAAGCCTATTATGAACGACAGGGTTTGTCAATGAAGGCGATCAGATTTCAACTTGACAGGCAGCCAATCGATGAAATTGACACATATGCACAGCTGGAAATGGAGGATGAAGAGATAATTGATGTGTTCCAGCAGCAGACAGGAGGTGTCTTCTAAAAAAGGGAGGCTGCTACTTTACTCCAGAACTCTGTTCCTACAGACCAAGAATACATTATCAATTAGAATACCACAATTTGGTTCCACCACAACCTGACTACTATAGTATAGTTTTCTCTATTCTTTCATTTTCCCATTCCCCATTCCTTTACTGTAAATAAAGTAACTGTTTTATGCGTACAAGCATATTGCTTTTTTTTTTAACTAAATGGCCAATGGTGTGTTTTGATCGACAATCAAGTGGAGACGGGCTGGGGAAAAATACTGGTTCTGTGAAAATATTCCCTTTTTTCCATTAGCCACATGCTTATTCAGCTCTTATCTTTATATTCCAGTAATTTATTTTCTTCTTACCTGTTTAGCAAAAAATGACATAAAAAATCCTTGCATACTTTGTTTGATTGGAGAATTTTAATGTTTTTGCATTTATCATTGTAAAACCAAGGACAATTTTATAAGTTTTTTGTATGTAGCTCTTACATGTAGGGAAATCTGTCTTCTTTAAGCAGGGAAAAAATTACTCTAAAATAAATGAATCCTAGATAGTCTTCCCTTTAAGGTAAGTGTCTTATTATTTAAATAAATTTCTTCTTTAAAAAAAAAAAGTCTAGCCAACAGAATTCAACAGAATATCAAAAAAATAATACATCATGATCCAGTGGGATTCACACCAGGGATGCAAGGGTGGTTCAACATTAGAAAATCAATCAACATAATTCACCACATAAATAAAAGATAGGAAAAGAATCACATGATCATCTTAATCAATATAGAAGAGGCATTTGATAAAATCCAACATCCTTTCCTGATTAAAAAAAACTCTCAGCAAAATAGGAATAGAAGGAAAATTCTTCAATATAATTAAGGGCATACATGCAAAATGAACAGACAACATTATTCTCAATGGAGAGAGACTGAAAGTATTCCCTTTGTGAACGGCAATGAGACAAGGAAGCCTATTATCATTACTCTTATTTAATAGTGTACTGGAAGTCCTAGCCAAAGCACTAAGGCAACAAAGGGAAATAAAAGGTATCCAAATGGGAAATGAAGAAGCAAAACTATTTAGATGACATGATCTTATATACAGAAAATCCAAGAGATTCCTCAAGAAAGTTACTGTACCTAATAGAAGGATTCAGCAAAGTGACAGGGTGAAAGAGCAATACAAAAAAATCATTTGGGTTCCTCTACACTAAGGAGAACTCCAAAAAGGAAATCAAGAAAACACTACCATTTACAATAGCTCCCAAAAGATTAAAATACCTAGGAATAAATCTAACCAGGGATATAAAACACTTATACAAGGAAAACTACAGAACACTACTGTAAGAAACCAAAAGAGCCTTACACAAATGGAAAAACATTCCATGCTCATGGACTGGAAGACTTAACGCTGTGAAAATGTTAATACTACCCAAGAAAATCTATAGATATGATGCAATCCTGATCCAAATCCCAACACCATTCTTTAATGAAATGGAAAAACTAATATCCAACTTTACATGGAAAGGAAAGAGGCCCCGAACAGCTAAAGCAATACCAAAGAACAACAAAGTAGGAGGCCTCAGACACCCTGATCTCAAAACTTACTATACAAACTCAGGAATCAAAACAGCCTGGTACGAGTTCAATGACAGACACATAGACAAATGGAATAGAATTGAGAACCCAGAAGTAAATCCATCCATCTATAAACAGCCAATCTTCAATAAAGGGTCAAAGGCCATTCAATGGGAAGAAACAGTCACTTTAACAAATGGGGGTAGCAAAACTGGATATCCATTTGCAGAAAAAATGAAACAGGATCCATACTTCACACCATACACAAAAACTAACCCAAAATGGATCAAAGACCTAAATGTTAAACCTAAAACTATAAAGTTCCTGGAAGATAACACAGGGATAAAGCTAAGGCTCCCAATATTTGGCATAAATAGACTATCAAACACAACTACAAATGCATGAACAACAGAAGATAAATTAGATAACTGGGACTTCCTAAAAATGAAATACGTGTGCTCATGAAAAGACTTTGCCAAAAGAGTAAAAAGAGTACCTATAGACTGGGAAAAAATATTTGGTAATGACATATCTGACAAGTATCTAATCTACAATATATTTAAAAAATCAACAATTCAACAAGAAAAAGAAAAACAAACCAATAAAAAATGGGCAAAGGACACAAACAGACACTTCATGAAAGAGGAAATTCAGGCAGCTAACAAATGCATGAAAAGATTCTCATGATCATTAGCCGTTAGAGAGATGCAAATCAAAACTACAATGACTGTTCTTGACAAAAACTCTAAATAAAATAGGTATGGAAGGGAAATTCCTCCACATAATAAAGGGCATCTATACAAAACCAGAAGCCAGCACAACTCTTAACACAGAGAAGCTGAAAACATTCCTCCTGAGAACAGGAATAAGATAAGGATGCCCTTTGTCACTACTCCTATTTAACACTGTGCTGGAACTCCTAGCTAGAGCAATAAGACAAGAAAAAGAAATAAAGGGCATCCAAATTAATAAAGAAGTAAAATTACCTTATTTGCCAGATGACATGACACTATACATACAGAACCCAAAGAACTCCACAAGAAAACTACCGAAACTAATAGAAAGATTCAGCAGAGTAGCAGGACACGAGATAAACATACAAAAATCGGTTGGATTCCTATACATCAATAAAGAGAACTATGAAAAGGAAATCAGGAAAACAATACCATTTATAATAGTCTCCCCCAAAATAAAATACTTAGGAATAAATCTAACCAGGGACGTAAAAGACTTATACAAGGAACACTACAAAACATTACTGCAAGAAAACAAGAGACCTACATAAATGGAAAAACATACCATGCTCATGGATAGGTAGACTCACATTGTGAAAATATCAATTCTACCCAAAGCAATCTACAAATACAATGCAATCCTGATCCAAACACCAACAGCATTCTTTAACACAATGGAAAAACTAATAATTAACTTTATAAAAGAATGGAAAGTGGACATGGATAAGTAAAACCCTGGTGGCACAGTGGTAAAAAACAGGGCTGCTAACAAAAAGTTTGGCATTTCAAATCCACTAGCTGCTCCTTGGAAACCCTATGGGCAGTTCTACTCTGTCCTACAGAGTAGCTATTAGTCAGAATAAACTGGACGGTCACAGAGTTTTTTTGTTTCAAATGAAGAAGAATAAAGTAGGAGGACTTGCACTACCTGACCTCAGAACCTACTATACTGCTATGGTAGTCTATAACAGCCTGGTACTGGTACAATAACAGACACATTGACCAATGGAATAGAATCAAGAACCCAGATGTAAATCCATCTACCTATGTTCACCTGATCTTCGACAAAGGCCCGAAGTCCATTAAATGGGGAAAGGATAGTCTTTTTAACAAAATGGTGCTGGCAAAACTGGATGTCCCTCTGTAAAAAAAATGAAACAGGATCCATATTTCACACCATACACAAAAACTAATTCAAAATGGATCAAAGACCTAAATGTAAAAGCCAAAACTATAAAGATTATAGAAGAAAAAATAGGGTCAATGCTGGAGGCCCTAATACATGGCATAAATAGCACAAAAACCATAATCAACAATCAAAAACACCAGAAGATAAGCTAGCTAACCAGGATCTTCTAAAAATTAAACACTTTTATTCATCAAAAGACTTCATCAAAAAGCTAAAAAGAGAACCTAAAGACTAGGAGAAATTTTTTGGACTTTACAAGTCAGAAAAAGGTCTAATCTCTAAAATCTACAGGAAAATCCAACACCTCTACAACAAAAAGACAAATAATCCAATTAAAAAATGGGCAAAGGATATGAACAGGCACTTCACCAAAGAAGAAATTCAGGCAGTTAACAGACACATGAGGACATCCTTGCAATCACTAGTCATTAGAGAAATGCAAATCAAAACCACAATGAGATACCATCTTACCCAAACATTACTGGCAAAAATTTAAAAAAAAAAAAAAACGAAAATAACTAATGTTGAGATGCTGTGGGGAGCTTGGAATTCTTATACACTGCTGGTAGGAATGTAAAATGGTACAACTATTTTGGAAAATGATATGGCACTTCCTTAAAAAGCTAGAAATAGAAATACCATACGATCCAGCAATCCCACTCCTAGGAATACATCCTAGAGAAATAAGAGCCACCACACAAATAGACATATGTACATCCATGTTCACTGCAGCATTATTCACAATAGCAAAAAGACAGAAACTACCTAAGTGCCCATCAACAGATGATTGGATTAAAAAACTATAGTACATACACACAATGGAATTCTACACAAAAATAAAGAACAATGATGAATCTGCGAAACATCTCACAACATGGATGAATCTGGAGGGCATTATGCTGAATGAAACAAGTCAATCACTAAAGGACAAATGCTGTATAAGACCACTACTATAAAAACTCATGAAAAGGTTTACACACAGAAAAAAAACAATCTTCGATGGTTACTAGGGAGGGGAGACATGAGAAGGGAAAAACACTAACTAGATAATAGGTAAGAGGTAACTTTTGTGAAGGGTAAGACAGTACACAATACTGGAGAAGTCAGCACAAGTTGACCAAGGCAAGGTCATGGAAGCTTCACAGACACATCCAAACTCAGAGGAACTGAATTACTGGGCTGAAGGCTGGGGACCATGGTCTCGCGTGGCATCTAGCTCAGTTGGCATAACACGGTTTATAAAGAAAATACTTTACATCCTACTTTGGTGAGTAGCCTCTGGGGTCTTAAAAGCTTGTGAGTGGTCATCTAAGATACTCCATGGGTCCCACCTCTTCTGGAGCAAAGGAGAACGAAGAAAATCAAAGACACAAGAGAAAGATTATTCCAAAGGACGAATGGATCACAACTACCACAGCCTCTGCCAGACTGAGTCCAGCAAAACTAGATGGTGCCCAGCTACTAGCACTGACTGTTCTGACAGGGATCACAACAGAGGGTCCCAGACAGAGCTAGAGAAAAATGTAGAAGAGAATTCTAACTCACAAGAACAAGACTAGATTTACTGGTCTGACAGATACTGGAGAAACCCTGAGAGTATGGCCCCCGGACACATTTTTAACTCAGTACTGAAGTCCCTCCTGAGGTTCACCCTTCAGCCAGAGATTAGACAGGCCCATAAAACAAAACAAGACTAAATGGGCACATCAGCCTAGGGGCAAGGACAAGAAATCATGAAGGGACAGGAGAGTTGGTAGTGGTGAATCCAAGGCCAAGAAGGGGAGAGTGTTGACATGTTGTGGGGCTTGCAACCAATGTCACAAAACAATACGTGTATTGTTTAACGAGAAACTAATTTGCTCTGTAAACCTTCACGTAAAGTACAATAAAAAAAAAATTTTTTTAAAGAGTCAGAAGAATTGACAAAAGAATCTGTGCCTCTCAGTGAGTCTTGAGGATACCGGGAGACACATGACCTAGAAAATGTTAAAATTAGCCAATAAATAAATATGCCATGCCAGGTGTGCCTGCAGCCTCTCAAACCTGTAGCAGTGCCCTCCCCGCCTGGCTTGAGGGCTCATCACCCACACTTCAACAGGTTGGTCCAGATGCAGGTCAATGGCTCCTCAGACTACACCAGCTATTATTCCAAAAAAAAAAAATCCTACAATGAGATACCATCTCACCCCTGCAAAAATGGCACTGATCAAAAAAACAGAAAACAACAGATGCTGGAGAGGTTGTGGGGATACTGGAACTCTTATAGACTACTGGTGAGACTGAAAATGGTATAACCACTATGGTTATGGTATGATGTTTCCTCAAAAAGTTAGAAATAGAAATAACTTTTAATTCAACAATTCCACTCCTAGGTATATATCCTAGAGATATAAAAGCAGTGATATGAATAGACGTATGTACACCCATGTTCACTGTAGCACTATTCACAATAGAAAAAAGATGGAAACAACGTAAGTATCCATTAACGGATGAATGGATAAGCAAATTTTGGTACATACATACACGGGAATACTATTCAATAATAAAGAATAATGATGAGTCTGCAGAATATCTTATAACGGATGAATCTGGAGAACATTACGCTGAGTGAAATAAATCAGTAACAAAAGAACAAATATTATATGATCCCACTTTCTAAAAAAAGTCAAGAAAGCAGAAAGCAATGCTCTTTGATGGTTACCAGGGATAGGAGGATGCAGGAGAGGGAATCACTTGCTAGATAGTAGACACTTGCTATTTTTAGTGATGGGAAAAGCAATACACAATATGGGGGAAGCCAACACAACTTGACCAAGGTAAATGAAGACACTGAGAGGCATGCAAGAATAAAGAACAATTACGGTAAATGTGTAACATGCACAATTTTGCAACAGTAGTAACAACCAAAAAAATATGTGTGGTTACATAGGTAGATATGTATGCTGTATGTGTATAGGAAGGTATATGCAAGTACATTTTCATGCATATACAGGTATATTTGTAGGTATAAGTATATATACTTGTTTGGATGTGCTGCATATATATTCAGATAGATATTAAAAGTGCATAGGGGACACAGTTACACAGATCTCCTGGACATATCCAAACATCTGGTGGGACTGGTTAAATGGGTTAAAGGGCTTGGGACCATAGTCTTGTGGGAAAACTCAGTCAGTTGGCATAACTTAGCTCATTAAGATAATGTTGTATATCCTAGCTTGGCGAGTAGCGTCTGGGGTTTTAAAAGCTTGTGAGCAGCCATCTAAGATACAACTATTGGACTCTTCCCATCTGGAGCAAAAGAGAATGAAAGAAACCAAAGACTCAAAGAAGAAACTAGTCCACAGGACTAATACCCCACAAGAATCACGCCTTATCTAGCCTGAGACCAGAAGAAATAGACAGTGCTCGGCTACCACTACTGGTATTCATGAGCCCATTCGTACAAAACTACCTATCAGACCATAAAAGATACTAGGATGTAAAAGTCTGCTGATGAGGAGACTAAGTGACAGCACACACTGACAGCATACACGGCCTGCCACCAATAGAATTAAGGGAGACCTGGACTATGCCAGAATAAATATAGTGAAAGTAAAATGAAACAAGCAGACACAGGCTATGAGATGGGAAGAAAGAAAAGAAAAAAAATTACACTAAAAATAAATAGGGATAAACTAGTAAAAATACTTGTGTTAAGACATTTAAGGAGATGAAAAAGACAAAGGGATTGAAAAAGTAAAATAAGAGGGGTTAGAAATCTAAGGAAAAAGAAAAAAAATATGGAAACTTTGGTTAAAAAACCAAAAACCAAACACACTGCTGTCGAGTTGATTCCGACTCATAGCAACTCACAGGACAGAGTAGAACTTCCAAGGCTGTAATCTTTACAGACGCAGAATGCCATACCTGCTGACCTTTAGGTTAGCAGCCGATCGCTTAACCACTGCGCCACCAGGTTACTTGGGAACTTTGATAGCTATGATTAATAAGGAGGTAAACACAATCAAGGAGTTTCTGAGCCAATTTTCCCTTACCAGTGGTTCTCAACTGGGGGCAATACTGTCTCCCAGAGTCATTTGGCAATATTTGGAGACAATTTTTATTGTTATACCGAGACATTTTTATCACAGAGGGGCTGCTGCAGGCATTCAGTGGGTAAAAGATGCTTGGATATTGCTAAATATCCTACAATGCACAGAAGAGCAACCTACAACAAAGAGGTATTTGGTCAAAAATGTCAATAGTGCTAAGGCTGAGAAACCGTGTTCTCAACATGTGCCATTATCAAATTATAACACACATATGAATGAAGAGCTGTTGGCCTCTGGGAGGAACAATGAAGAGGCCTACAGAACTGATAGGGCCTGGAAAGAAGAAGAAGGAAGGGATTAAAAACTGCACAATGCGTCTTTTGGAAGTTGTGTGACACCAGGGAGGTGGCTCCATATCCACGCTGCCTAGGTGGATATCTGTCAGGGGAGCTAAAGCATCACTTGAAATGTAACACGATGGCAAAAAAAAGAAAAAAATCATATTTACTAGAAATCCCCACAGGAATAGTACCACACATGGTTGGAGGGACCCTTAGCATTGGGATGAAAATGTGCCATCCCTAAAGGCATGGTGGAAAAATAACAGTCAGTCTCTAAGTTGTTTTCTAGGAAAGTGGGTCCAAACAACTGTATGGCTTTGGTTCTGCTAAGATGGTCATGCGTGTTTGGGGTCAGACATGAACTGTCCTGGATAACAGAAACCCACTTTAAATATAAAGACACAAATAGGTTAAAAGTAAAAGGATATAACATGTTAACACTAATTCTAAGAAATCTGAAATGGCTATTTTAATATCAGTAAGAGCAGATTTCAGAGCAAAGAATATTATCCAGGATAAAAGAATAATTTCATATGGATAAAGTATCAATTCGTCAAGAGGACATAACAATACTAAACAATTATGCATCTAATAACAGGGCTTTAAAATATATGAGGCAAAACTGTAAAAATGGTATGAAGAAATACGACAAATGTACAGTTACAGTTGGTGTTATCAACTGAATTGTGTGCCCACAAAACATGTGTTGGAATCCTAACCCCTCTGCCTGTATATGTAATTCTGTTTGGAAATAGTTTTCTTTGTCTCTTTCCACCAGCAATCCTTGGCATTCCTGGGCTTGTACATGCATCTATCTCCATCATCTGTCTTCCCCCTGTGCCAATGTGTCTCTGTGTCTATTCTGATCTTTTTATAAGATACCACTCAGAAGTGATTAGGTTTAGGAACCACCCTACGCTGGTATGACCTCATTAACACAACTAAAAAGAAACCCCCTATTTCCAAACAGGGCCATATTTACAAATACAGGGGTTAAGACTTCAACACATATTTTAGGGGACACAATTCAATTCATAACATCTACCAAACATTTAAGAAAGAAATAATACCAAGAAATAAAACTGTCTTTATTCGCAGATGGCATGCTTATCTATGTAGACAACCCTGTAGAATATACAAAAACCTTGTCAACGAGTGAGTATAGCAACGTTGCAGGATACAAGATCAACATATAAAAATCAATTGTATTTCTATATACTAGCAATAAACAACTGTAAACTGAAATTAAAATTATGGTACCACTTACAAGAGCACCAAAAACCATAAATTAGAGATAAATATAACAGAAGTTGTACAAAACCTTTACACTGAAAACTACAAAATCCTGCTATGATAAATTAAAGAAAACCTAAATAAATGGAGAGATAAAACATGTTCATAGAAAAGAAGAATCAATATTGTCACTATTCCCCAAAGTTGATCTATAGATTCGATACAATCCCATTCAAAATCTAGCAGGCTTTTTTGCAGAAATTAACAAACTGATTCTAAAATTCATACAGAAATGCAAAAGACCTAAAATAGCCAAAACAACTGCACAAAGAACCAAACTGGAAAACTAACATTACCTGATTTCAAGACTTATTATAAAGCTACAGTAATTACAACAGCATGATACTGCCATAAAGACAGACAACTACAAACAATGGAACAAAATAGAACACCCAGAAATAGACCAACACATGTATAGTCAATTGATTTTGAAAAAAGTACAAAATCAATTTAGTAATAAAGATATTATTTGTAACAAATGGTGTTGGAACAAATGAATATGCTTTTTTTTAATGCACAAAAAATGAACTTCAGTGCATATATTATACCATATGCAAAAACTAACTCAAAACGAATCATAGACCTAAATGTAAAACCTACAAATATAAAACTTACAGAAGAAAACATGGGCGAGAATCTTTGGGATCTTGAGTTAGGCAAAGATTTCTTAGATACACCACCAAAAGCATAATTCATAAAAGAAAAAAGATGAATAACCTCGAGTTCATAAAAATTACAAACTTCTGTTCTTCGAAAGACACTATTAAGATAATGAAAGGACATCCAAAACTGGGAGAAAATATTTTAAAATCACCTTCACTTGCTGCATGTGCAGCTTTTAAATCATTGAAAAGCCTTCAAGTCTTCTCTTGCACTAAACCACAACCAAACCAAACCCGTTGCTGTTGAGTCATTTCTGACTCATAGCGACCCTACAGGACAGAGAGGAACTGCCCTATACGGTTTCCAAGGAGCACCTGGTGGATTCGAATTACCAATCTTTCTGGTTAGCAGCCGTAGCTGTTAACCACTAAGCCACCTGGGTTTCCAAAATGTATAAAGAAGTCCCAAAATTTTATAAGAACAAAAATTCAATTTAAAAAATGTGCAAAACATTTGAACACTTTACCAAAGAACATATTACAGATGGTAGAAAAGCACACAAAATGTTAATACCATTAATCATTAAGGAAATTTAAATTAAAATTGCAATGATATACCACAAAAAAGAAAACAGCCGTCACAGAGATAACTCCAACTCATGGGTGACCCCATGTGTGACAGTAGAACTGTACTCCATAGGGTTTTCAATGGCTGATATTCGGAATTAGATTGCCAGGCTTTTCTTCTGAGAAGCCTCTGGGTGGACTTAACCTCCAACTTTTTGCACCACCCCAGGACTCCAATGATATACCAAAACATGTATAAAATTAAAACAAAACAAAAAACAAAAATTGACAATATGGAGTTTTGGCAAGGATACAGAAAACTGCAACTCCCATACACTGCTGGCAGGAATATAAAATGGTACTCTGGAAAACAGTTTGGCAGTTTCTCAAAAAATTAAACATACATCTACAATTTGACTTAGCCACTGCACTCCTAGGTATTTATCGAACAGAAATGAAAGCATACACTCATACCTACATTTGTACAGGAACGTCCACAGTAGATACATTGAGTAATAGCCAAAAACTAGAAACAGCCCAAATGTCCATCAATAAAGTGAATAGAAAAAATACCCATATAATATTTTAGCAATAAAAAAAAACTATTGACACACGCAACAATATGGATAGATTTCATAATAATGCTGAAAGAATCCAGAAAAGAAAAAAATGCATTTTACTTAAATAAAATTCTAGAAAATGCAAGCTAATCTATGGAAGATAAGAAGTATAACTGCAATGGATTGAAATATTTCAACATATTTCACATTAAACATTGAAATATGTTTAAATCCACTTGTTTATTTTAAAAATATAGATCACTTTTCAAAGATATTAGATAACCATTTCATTATTTTGAAAATTGGTCAATTACTTGGAAATAATCAAGCAGATACCCCTCTACCTTGATTATACAAACTATATCTCAATCAAATCGATAAAGAAGGAACGTTTTTGTTTAGAAAAGTATTTCAACTGAAAAAAAAAAGGAATGGTCTGATTAGAATACCATCATTTGAAACCCCAAGTGAGAGTTAGGCAATAATCAATGACTGATAACATCATAAAATGAAAGACATTTTGCACATGTTAAGGGAAGAGCACACTATCACCACTTATACAGTGGTCCAGCCAAAAATGAAACCTGAATCTAATCAAGCTGCTGCACCTATACGTGTACCAATTACAGGAAATAAAGGGGCCAGAGTGCATGTTAATACCATAGGGATGCAATCAGTAAAATCTAAATTGTTTTCAACGAAGAAATCTCCAAGGGAAAACAAAAGAGAGAGGGATTCACCAATTAAAACAGAATTAAAAGACATATCAACCTACTGCAATGGATAAACATTATTTTGATAATGATTTGAACAAATAAGTTCTTAAATATTTATGAAACACTTGAAGAAATTGGAATATTGGCTGGATTTTAAATGACATTATCAAAACTAAAAAACCAAAACTATTTCCATCTAGTCGATTCTGACTCACAGTGACCCTATAAAACAGAGTACAACTGTCCCACACAGTTTCCAATCAGCAACTGATGGATTCAAACCGCCAACCTTTGGTTAACAGATGAACTTTTAACCACTGCACCACCACGGCTCCTTAATAACATTAGGAAATTATTCTTAACTATTTCAGGTGATGGCTTAGTTTTCTAGTACTGTTGTAACAGAAATACCATATGTGGGTGGCTTTAAAAACAGAAATTTATTTTCTCGCAGTTCTGGAGGCTAAAAGTCCAAATCACAGTCTCCACTATATCGATTCCTTCCCAGTCAGCAGTCCCAGGCATTTCTTGGCTCTTGGAGTTCCTCACATGGCATCTATCTTCCCCAGATTATCTGCTTTTCTCTGTCTAATCTAATTAAGTTTAGGACGCACCCTACACTGCTATAACCTCATTAGATGATATAAGGGAAAGTGATTACTTTACATTACATCCAAAAGAACAGGAGTTAGGATTCCAATACATGTTTTCAGCGGGGACACAATTCAATCCAAAACATGTGGGATACTGGTGCTGGGTTATTTTTTAAGAGCTCTTATCTTGGGCTCGCTTCAGCAGCACATATACTAAAATTGGAAAGATACAACATTAGCACAGCTCCTGCGCAAGGATGACACGCAAATTCGTGAAGCGTCCCATATTTTTCACACACTTAGTGGCAGGTTGGGCCACCTGGTGGCAGGATACTGGACCTTCAGGGGCACCATTGATCGGGCAAGCTCACAAGAGCAGCCTAACTGGGCATATCAAAACAAAACAAAACAAAAAGCTAGGACACAATCAGCAAACATAAAATAAAAAAATATAATAACTTATTGATGGCTCGAAGACAACAGTCAATATGCAATCACATAAAGAGGCAGTCCATGAAGGTATCACCAAGCTCTCAAAATAAAAAATCTAGAAATTGTCCAGAGGAGAAAAATCTCTTGGAAATACTGGAGGCAGAATACAAAAGATTAATATACAAAACTCTTCAAAAAACTGAGCAAAATGCACAACACGCAATAGAGGAAATTAAAAAGCTTAGAAAAGAGCATAACAACAAATTTACCAGGCTGCAAGAATCTATAGAGATAGCAAGCAGAAGTCCAGAAGATTAACAATAAAATTTCAAAATTACCCAATGCAATAGAAAGTCATAGGAGCAGAACTGAGGCAATGGAAGTCAAAATTAGTGAGATTGAAGATAAAGCACTTGACACCAACTTATTTGAAGAAAAATCAGATAAAAGGATTTAAAAAAATGAAGAAACCCTAAGAATTATGTATCCCTATCAAGAGGAATAACCTACGAGTGATTGGAGTACCAGAAAGGGGTGGAGGGATAACAGAAAATACTGAGAGAATTGTTGAAGATTTGTTGGCAGAAAACTTCCATGATGTCTTGAAAGATGACAAAATGTCTATCCAAGATGATCATCAAACCCCACATAAGGTAGATCCCAAAAGAACTTCACCAAGACATATTATAATCAAACTTGCCAAAACCAAAGATAAAGAGACAATTTTAAAAGCAGCTAGGAATAAACAAAAAGTCACCTACAAAGAAGAGTCAATAAGACTGAGCTCGGACTATTCAGCAGAAACCATGCAGGCAAGAAGGCAATGGGATGACATATATAAAGCCTTGAAGGAAAAAAACTACCAGCCAAGAATTATATATCCAGCAAAACTCTCTCTCAAATATGATGGTGAAATTAGGGCATTTCCAGATAAACAAAAGTTTAAGGAACTTGCAAACACCAAACAAAAATTACAAGAAATAGTAAAGGAAGTCCTCCGGTTAGAAAATCAATAACATCAGATAACAACCCAAGACTAGAAAAGAGGGCAGAGCAACCAAAAGCAACCCAAATAGGGAAGTCACAAAAATGAACCAAAGCTAAAACACAGAAAATAGTGAAACAGATGTCAATATGTAAAAGATGACAACATTAAAACAAAAAAGATGGGAGTTAAAAAATGCAGACATAGATTTTTAATATGGAGAGGAACTCAAGGCTATATAAAGAAATAAAAGACTGGTATAAACTTAGAAAAACAGAGGTAAATATTCAGGCAACCACAAAGGAAACTAACAACCCTACACGTCAAAATAAAAAATGAGAAAACTGTAAAGACTCAGGAAATACAAAATCACCAACAATGAAAAAGATGAAAAGAAAATACATAAAGAAAACCAACTCAGCACAGAAAATTAAGGGGAACAAAGAAACTATGAACAACACACACACACAAAAAAACACATAAAAATGACGGCACTAAACTCATACCTATCAATAATTACGCTCAATGTAAATGGACTAAATGCACCAATAGAGACAGAGAGTGGTAGACTGGATTAAAAACCATGATCCGTCTATATGCTGACTACACGAGGCATATGTTACACTTAAAGACACTAACAAACTAAAACTCAAAGGACGGAAAAAAATATATCAAGCAAACAACACTCAAAAAGAGCTGGAGTGGCAATATTAATCTCTGACAAAATAGACTTTAAGTAAAATCCACCACAAAGAATAAAGGACGACACTATACAATGATTAAAGGGGCAGGGTCAGTACACCAGCAGGACATAACTATAATAAATATTTGTGCACCAAATGACAGGCCTCCAAAATACATTAAAAAAACTCTAACAGAACTGAAAAGAGAGAGAGACAGCTCCACAATACTAGTAGGAGACTTCCACACCCCACTTTCGGTGAAGTACAGAACGTTAAGAAGCTCAACAAAGACACAGAAGATGTAAAAGGTACAATGAAACAACTTGATCTCATAGACATATACCGAACACTCCACACAACAGCAATCAAGTACACTTTCTTTTCCAACACACATGGAACATTCTCCAGAACAGACCATATCTTAGACCATAAAGCAAGTCTTACCAGAATCCAAAGCACAGAAATACTACAAAGCATCTTTTTTGACCATAAAGCCATAAAAGTAGAAATCAACAACAGAAAAAGCAAGGAAAAAAAATCAAACACATGGAAACTGAACAACATCTTCCTCAAAAACTACTGGATTACAGAAGAAACTAAGGATGGAATAAAGAAATTCATACAATCAAATGAGAATGAAGACACATCATACCTGAACCTTTGGGACACCTTAAAAGCAGTACTCAGAGGTCAGCTTACAGCAATAAATGCACACATTCAAAAAGAAGACATGGCCAAAATCAAAACATTAACCCTACAATTAGAACAAGTAGAAAGTGAGCAACAAAAGAAGCCCTCAGGTGCCAGAAGAAAGGAAATAATAAGAATTAGAGCAGAATTAAATGAAATAGAGAATAGAAAAACAACTGAAAGAGTTAACAAGACCAAAAGCTGGTTCTTTGAAAAGATCAACAAAATTGATAAACCACTGGCCAAACTGACAAAAGAAAAACTAGTGAGGAAGCAAATAACGCATATATGAAATGAGAAAGGTGATATCACAACAGACCCAACTGAAATTAAAAGAATCCTAACAGAATAAAATGAAAAACTGTATTCTAACAAATATGAAAACCTAGAGGAAATGGACTAATTTCTAGAAATTCACTACCTACCTAAACTAAGACAAACAGAGGCAAAAGAACTAAATAAACTCATAACAAAAGAAGAGATTTAAAAGGTAATTAAAAAACTTCTGACAAAAAAAGCCCTGGCCCGGATGGCTTCACCGGAGAATTCTACCAAATTTTCAGAGAAGAGTTAACACCACTACTACTAAAGGTATTTCAGAGCATAGAAAAGGATAGAATACTCCCAAACTAATTCTATAAAGCAAGCATAACCCTGATACCAAAACCAGGTAAAGACACCACAAAAAAAGAAAATTACAGACTGACATCCCTCATGAACATTGACACAAAAATCCTCAACAAAATTCTAGCCAACAGAATTCAGCAACATATCAAAAAAAAATTCACCATGACCAAGTGGGATTTACATCAGGTATGCAGGGATGGTTTAACATTAGAAAAACAATCCAATCTATTACATAAGTAAAAAAGACAAGAACCACATGATCTTATCAATAGATGCAGAAAAAGCATTTGTCAAAGTCCAACACTCATTCATGATAAAAACTCTCAAGAAAATGGGAATAGAAGGGAAATTCCTCAATATCATTAAGGTCATTTATACAAAACCAACAGCCAACATCATCCTAAATGGAGAGACTTTGAAAGCATTCCCCTTGAGAACAGGACCCAGACAAGGATGCCCTCTATCACCACTATTATTTAACATTATGCTGGAGGTCCTCGCCACAGCAATTAGGCTAGAAAAAGAAATAAAGGGCATCCAAATTGGTAGGGAAAAAGTCAAAGTATCTATTTGCAGATGATATGATCTTATACACAGAAAACCAGAAAGAATCCACAAGAAATCTACTAGAACTAATAGAAGATTTCAGCAAAGTTTTAGGATACAAGATAAACATACAAAAATCAACTAGATTCCTTTACACCAACAAAGAGAACTTCGAAGAGGAAATCACCAAATCAATACCATTTACAATAGCCCCTCAGAAGATAAAATACTTAGACATAAATCTAACCAGAGATGTAAAAGACCTAGACAATGAAAACTACAAGAAACTCCTGTAAGAAACCAAAAAAGAACTGTAGAAGTGGAAAAACCTATGATGTTCATGGATAGGAAGACTCAACATTGTAAAAATGTCAATTCTACCCAAAGCAATCTAAACAGACAATGCAATCCCGATCCAAATTTCAATGGCATTTTTTAATGAGATGGAGAAACAAATCACCAATTTCATATGAAATGGGAAGAGGCCCCAGATAAGTAAAGCATTACTCAAGAAGAACAAAGAGGGAGGCTTCACGCTACCTGATTTTAGAACCTATTATACGGCCATGGTAGTCACCACACCCTGGTACTGGTACAACAACAGCTACATAGACCAATGGAACAGAATTGAGAATCCAGACATAAATTCATCCACCTATGAGAAGGTGACATTTGATAAAGGCTCAAGGTCCATTAATTGGGGAAAAGACAGTCTCTTTAAAAAATGGTGCTGGCATAACAGCGAAATTGAAGACAAATACTTGGATACAACTCTGTTTCAAGAAAAATCAGAAAAAAGAACAAAGAAAAATGAAGAGACCCTGAGAATTACATGGGATACAATCAAAAGCAAAAATCTGCGAGTGATCAGAGTTCCAGAACAGGAGGACAAAACAAAGAGAGGATCACTGAAAAATTGCTGACAGAGAATTTCCCCAGTGTCATGAAAGAAGAAAAGCTGACTATCCAAGAAGCTCAACGAACCCCATATAGGATAGACCCCAAAAGAACATCACCAAGGCATATCATAATCACACTAGCTAAAATCAAAGACAAACAAACAATCCTGAGAGGAGCTCGAGAAAAACAAAAAGTCACAAAGAGAAGAGAAACAATAAGACTAAGCTCGGACTACCTGGCAGAAACCATGCAGGCAAGCAGGCAATGGGATGACAGACATAAAACCCTGAAAGAAACAAATTGCCAGCCAAGAATAATATATCCTGCAAAACTCTCGTTCCAATATGATGTGGAAATTAGGTCATTTCCAGATAAACAGAAATTAAGGGACAATGTAAAAACCAAACCAAACTTACGAGACTTATTAAAGGGAGTCCTTTGATCTAAAAACAAATAACATCAGACCACAGGCTGAATATAGGACACAGGATTGTACTAGCCAAATACCAACCTGGGAAATGAACTCTGAAGGACTACCCAAAACCCAAAGAATTACAAAAGGGAACCGAAGAGATTAATCTGTAAATGACAACAGCATCAGAACAATAAAAGAGTGAAGAAATGGTGTAGGGACAGACCCTTGTCATGAACTCAAACGCAAGGCGATACCAAGTAATAAAAGACTGTCTCAAACCTCAGAAGATAAGGGTAAGTTTCAAGGTAAACACAAAAAAAGTTAGCAAACCTATTCATCAGAATAAAGAAGAAAAGCATAAAGTCTCACTAAAAACAAAACCTTCAAAAACTAAAGAAATTAAAAAAAAAATCCACAAACAAAAGGAACTAAGCACAGGAGAGTAAAAGGAACAAAGAAAATGTCAGCACCACAAAAAAAAAAAAAGCACTACAAAATGACAGCAATAAACACACACCTATCAAAAATTACACTGAATGTAAATGGTCTCAATGCACCATAAAGAGACGGAGAGTGACAGAATGGATTAGAAAACAGTATCCATCCATATGCTGTCTACAAGAGACACACCTTAGAAACAAAGATGTAAATTTATTAAAAATCAAAGGATGGAAAGAAAAATATCAACCAAACAGCTACCAAAAGAGAGCAGCAGTGGCAATATTAACCACAGATAAAATAGACTTTAAAACAATATTCACCATAAAAGACAAAGGACGACACTATATAATGATTAAGGGGATGATACATCATGAACACATAAGCATATTAAACATCTACGTACCCAATGACAGGGCCCTAAAATACACAAAACAAACTCAAACAGCACTGAAAAGAGAAACTGACAGTTCCACAATAATTGTACAAGACCTTCAACACACCACGCTTGGTAAAGGACAGAAAATCTAGAATAAAACTCAAAAAAGATAGAGAAGACACAAAGGGCACAATCAGCCTACGTGATCTCATGGAGATATATAGAACACTCCACCCAACAGCTGCAAAGTACACATTCTTTTCCAACACACATGGAATGTTCTCCAGAACAGACCAAATCTTAGGCCATAGAACAATCCTCAACAAGATCCAAAACGTTGAGATAATACCAAGTATCTTCTGTGACCACAACACTATCAAGGTAGAAATTTACAATGAAAAGACGAAGGGAAAAAAATCAGGTACATAGAAACTGAATAGCACCCTGCTGACAAACAACTGGGTAATAGAAGAAATCAGAGATGGAATCAAAAAATTCCTAGAATCAAA
>NW_004443941.1:33331898-33333089 GCF_000243295.1 Trichechus manatus latirostris
ACAAGACAAGGATGCCTTTTATATCCACTCCTATTTAACATTGTGCTGGAACTCCTAACTAGAGCAATAAGGCAAGAAAAAGAAATAAAAGGCATTCAAATTGGTAATGAAGAAGTTAAACTGTCCCTGTTTGCGGATGATATGATACTATACATAGAAAACCCTAAAGACTCCAAAAGAAAACTACTGGAACTAAGAGAAAGATTCAGCAGAGGAGCAGGATACAACATAAACATACTAAAATTGGTTGGATGCCTATACACCAATGAAGAGAACCATGAAAAGGAAATCAAGAAAGCAATACCATTTACAATAGCCCCTAAAAAAATAAACTACTTAGGAATAAATCAAACCAGGGATGTAAAAGACCTATACAAAGAAAACTACAAAACACTACTGCAGAAACCCAAAGCGATCTACATAAATGGAAAAACATACCATGCTCATGGATTGGTAGATTCAACATTGTGAAAATGACAATTCTACCCAAAGCAATTTACAAACTCAATGCAATTCGGATCCAAATACCAACAACATTCTTCAAACAGATGGAAAAACTAATCATTACCTTTATATGGAAAGGGAAGAAGCCCCGAATAAGAAGAAGAATAAAGTAGAAGGATTCACATTATCTGACTTCAGAACCTACTATACAGCTACGGTAGTCAAAACAACCTGGTAATGTTACAACGATAGATACACTGACCAATGGAACAGAATTGAGAACCCAGATGTAAATCCATCCACCTACGGTCATGTGATCTTCAACAAGGACCCAAAGTCCATCATATAGGAACAGTCTTTTTTACAAATGGTGCTGGCAAAATTGGATGTCCATCTGCAAAAAAATGAAACAGGACCCACACCTCACACCATACACAAAAACTAATTCAATCTGGATCAAAGACCCAAATATAAAGCGAAAAACCATAAAGCTCATAGAAGAAAAAATAGGATTAACGCTAGAGGTCCTAATGCACAGCATTAAGAGGATACAAACCATAACCAACAACACACAAACTCCAGAAATAGAAATAGAAATACCATAAGATTCAGCAATCCCACTCCTAGGAATATATCCTAGAGAAATAAGAGCCGTCACACGAATAGACATATGCACACCCATATTCATTGCAGCACTGTTCATAATAGAAAAAGATGGAAACAACCTAGATGCCCATCAACAGATAA
>NW_004443941.1:33333744-33343552 GCF_000243295.1 Trichechus manatus latirostris
AATAGAAAAAGATGGAAACAACCTAGATGCCCATCAACAGATAAACGGATAAACAAACTATGGTACCTACACACAATGGAGTATTATGGAACAATAAAGAACAATGATGAATCTGTGAAGCATCTCATACCATGGATGAAACTGGAAGACATTACAGTGAGTGAAATAAGTCAATTACAAAAGGACAAATATTGTATCATACCTGTACTGTAAAAACTCATGTAACAGTTTACACACAAAAAGAAACAATCTTTTTTGGTTACAAGGGATGGGAGGGGTGGGGGGGGACTAAATAGACAATAGATAAGTGGTAACTTTGGTGAAGGGTAAGACAGTACGCAATACTGGGGAAGCCAGCACAACTTGTAGAAGGAAAGGTCATGGAAGCTCTGTAGACACATCCAAACTCCCTGAGGGACTGAATTGCTGGGCAGAGGGCTGTGGGGATCATGGTCTCCAGGAACATCTAGCTCAACTGGCATAACACAGTTTATAAAGACAATGTTCTACATTCTACCTCAGTGAGTAGTGTCTGGGGTCTGAAAAGCCTGTGAGGGGCCATCTAAGACACTCCACTGGTCTCACCCCTTCAGGAGCAAGGGAGAATGAAGAGAACAGGATACAAGGGAAAGATTTGTCCAAAGGACTAATGGACCACAGCTACCACGGCCTCCACCAGACTGAATCCAGCAGAACTTTGGTGCCCGGCTACCGCCATAGACTGCTTCGACCAGGATCACAACAGAGGGTTCTGGATAGAGCTGGAAAAGGATGTAGAACAAAATTCTAACTCACAAAAAAACAGACCAGATTTACTGGCCTGACAGACTGGAGAATCCCCAAGAGTATGGCCCCCAGACACCCTTTTAGCTCAGTGGTGAAGTCACTCCGGAAGTTCACTGTTCAGCCGGGAATTGGACAGCCTCATTTAAAAAAAAAAACAACAACATGGGACTAATGAGGTACCGTAGTCCAGGGACAAGGACTAGTAGGCAGGAGGGAACAAGAAAGCTGGTGATAAAGAACCGAAGGTTGAGAAGGGACAGTGTTGACATGTGGGGTTGTTAACCATTGTCATAAAACAGTGTGTACTAACTGTTTAAATTAGAGAAACTATCTGTTCTACAAACCTTCATCTAAGGTATTAAAAAAAGAAAAGAAAAGAAAGAATTATCTATGTGAGATCAAATTGACAACAGCAACTCAAAAGTTTTGATGGGAACCCTAGGGGACAGTGAGTTGAAGATAATGGTGATGGAATAATTTGGAAAAGGATAGTGAAAATAGCAGCACAACTGGAAGAATGTAATCAATGTCACTGAATTGGACATGTAGAAACTTTTGAAATGGTGTAACTTTGGCTATGTATATTTTCACCAAAAAAAAAAAGGGGGGGGCGGGTTCTCCAAGGTCGAAAAGGGACAGTGTTGACATGTCGTGGGGTTGTTAAACAATGTCATAAAACAATATGTGAACTGACTGTTTAATGAGAAACTGTTCTGTAAACCTTCATCTAAAGTACAATAAAAATACATATAATACATAAAAAAAATGGGCATAGGAAATGAACAGGCACTTCGCAAAAGAAAACATTTAGGTGGCTAACAGACACATGAATAAATGCTCACGGTCATTAGCCATTACAGAAATGCAAACCAAAACTACAATGAGATACCATCTTACCCCAACAAGGCTAGCACTAATCCAAAAAACACAAAATAATAAATGCTAGAGAGGTTGTGGAGAGACTGGAACACTTACACACTGTTGGTGGGAATATAAAATGGTACCACCACTTTGGAAATCGATTTGGCGCTTCCTTAAAAAGTTAGAAATAGAAGTACTATACAATCCAGCAATCCCGCTCCTTGGAACATATCCTAGAGAAATAAGAGCCGTCACACAAACAGATATGTGCACACCCATGTTCATTACAGCACTGTTCGTGAAAGCAAAAAGATGAAACCAACCTAGATGCCCTTCAACGGATGAATGGATAAACAAATTATGGTATAGTCACACAATGGAATACTACGCAACAATGAAGCCATGAAACATAACATGGAGGAATCTGAAGGGCATTATGCTGAGTGAATTTAGTCAGTCACAGAAGGGCAAATATTATATAAGACCACTATTAGAAAAACTCAAGAAAAGGTTTAAACACAGAAGAAAACATTCTTTGATGGTTACGAGGGTGGGGAGGGAGGGTGAGGGTTATTCACTAACTAGATAGTAGACAAGAATTATCTTAGGTGAAAGGAAGGACAGCACACACTACAGGGAAAGTCAGCACAACTGGACTAAACGAAAGCTAAGGAGTTTCCTGAATACAATCAAACATTTCAAGGGATAGAGTAGCAGAAGCAGGGGCTTGGGGACCACACTTTCAGGGGACATCTAGGTCAACTGGCATAACAAAGTTTATTAAGAAAATGTTCTGCATTCTACTTTGATGAGTTGCGTCTGGGGTCTTAAAAGCTAGCAAGCAGCCACCTAAGATTTATCAATTGGTCCCAACCACCTGGAGTAAAGGAGAATGACGAAGACCAAAGACACAAGGAACAGTATTGGCCCAAGAGACAGAAAAGGCCACATAAACCAGAGACTTCATCAGCCTGAGACCAGAGGAACTGGATGGTGCCCGGCTACCACCAATGACAGCCCTGACAGGGAACAAAACAGAGAATCCCTGATGGAGCAGGGGAAGGGTGGGATGCAGAACTCAAATTCTAGTAAAAACACCAGACTTAATGGTCTGAGACTGCAGGAACCCCAGAAAGCACGGCCCCCAGAATCACTGTCAACCCAGAACTAAAACAATTCCCAAGGCCAACTCTTCAGACAAATATTAGACTGGACTGTGGGACATAAAACGATACTCGTGAAGAGTGGGCTTCTTAGCTTAAGTAGATACACGAGATTAAATGGGTAGCTTCTGTCCGGAGGTGAGATGAGAAGGCAGAGAGTGGTAGAAGCTGGTTGAGCTGCGAAATCAGGGATGGAAAGGAAGAGTGTACTATCACAGTATTTGGAGAGCAATTAGGGTCACATAACAACGTACGTATACATTTTTGTACGGGAGACTAACTTGGATCACTTAACCTACAACAATAAAGAAAAAGAGTATCTCTTATAGATATGTGTTGAAATATTTACAGACTGGTTTTAAATCGGTAGATAGGTAGGAGTATAAATGAAACAAAATTGGCTATGAGTTGATAATTATTAAAGCTGGAAGATGGATATTTTGTTGCTTCTTTGTACTATTTTCTGTACTTTTTTGTTTGAATTATTCTATAACATGAGTTTAGAAAATGTAAATATCATAACTCTTTACATCTGGATCAAATGGGATCATGTATTTTAAAGTACCCTGTAAAGCAGAAAACATTACATATGTGTAATAAAGCAATATTATTATTAATACAAGAGAAAAAGAAGACAAATAGCAAGAGATATGAATATAGACAGATATATAGAGAATAAACGAAAAGATAAAGAAATTCCAGCAAGGCACAAACTCTCTTGTCTTCTGGCTATTTTTGGTCAAAGCTACATGCTGATAAGGTAGATATTCTATCTATAAAGATGAAGTAACCATATCCAAAACCTCTGAAAAACATAGAATACTGAAATCATCAAGACCTTGAACTGAATTCAGTTATTTAATAAGTAAGCATGGAAGGAAATATTGCTAATAACTGAAGTCCTGAGTTGTGTCAAAAATGAGCTGCTATATTTGGTTACTCTGGAAAGGTTCCCTGAACACAAATTAAAAGAAATTGCAGCCACCTCCTATTGATCTAAAGTAAGAGGAGGAGGGGAAACTCAACTAAATACAATCCAAAAAATGAATATTCTAAACCTTAAACAATTTAACGAATAATTAAGACGCCTATCCTATTGGGAAAGCACTAATCGAAAGGCTTTTTCATCAGATTCCAGGAACCAAATCCTAGCTCTATGACTTCTCATGGGGAGAAAGAAGAGAATTAACTCAATTTCCTCAAGGCAACATGAGCATAATGATTCCACTTCACAAAGTTAATGAGAAAACAAAGATGAAATGTAATAAAATGTGTGACAATACATAGCACAGTGCCTGACTCATACACAAAGGTGTTAGTTTTATTCACTGCCCTACCCCAATAAGAAGACCAACACACACCAAGGGGGAAAAAAAAAAAAAAAACCAGAATTTCACCTCTCTGATAATATTAGACTTCATATTCAGAGACTGCCCAAAACAGAGATTGCCCCAATGTGCCTAGCTAAAAGAAAAGTTGCATTAAAAAGCTGGACAATGAAAAAGTAAGACAAAAGAAGAACTGATGCATTCAAATTATGATGCTGGCAAAGAATACTGAGAAGAATGAACAAATCAGTCTTAGAAGAAATACAACCAGAATGCTGCTTAGAAGCGAGGATGGTGAGACTTCAGCTCACTTAACTTTGGACTCGCTTACTTTGGACACGTGATCAAGAAAGATCAATCACTAGAAAAGGGCATCAAGTTTGGTAAAGTGGTAGATCACTGAAAATGAGGAAAACCCTCAATGAGGCGGACCGACACAACAGCCATAACAATGGACTCAAACATACCAATAAACCCGAAGATGGCACAGGACCAGGCAACATTTTGTTCTATTATACACGAGTTTGAGCCAACTCAATGGCCACTAACAACAGTAAGAGAAAAGCAGTTTGTTTCAAAGCTTTATGAAAAATAAAAAATCTGAGGTTATTTATAAACAGTGAGTTCAGAATTTACATAGTCCACTCAGCAATCTTAGGGTTCACTGTTCATACTGTCATACCTACAAAGGAAAGCCCTCCACAAGTTTGCAAAGAACCCAGCACCACAATGAAAGAATAAGAGGTGGGTTTAGTCACTCCCCGGCCTTCAATATTTCCTGATGGTACAGTGTAAGTAAGGCTTGCTCATCTCATCCAATTTTAAGTATGTTTTTGTCCCCTTTTAGCCAGGTTGTTTAAGATGCCAGTTCTATGGTAAGTAGCCAAGTATATGGTTTTATCCCCCAATCTATCATTTCCTTCTTTATTTCCTCCTGCTTTGTTACCCATTCCTAGAACCACGTTATGAGATGTCAACCCGTGTAGCTATAACACATTATGTTCTCCAGTGAACCTCTTCTTACAGCACTAGGAGGAAATATCCACTTGTCTTGCAAGGCCCTCATACCTAACTCTGGTCATTCTGTAATTCCTCCTTCCACTGTATTGCTGCAGCTATTGTATTTACGGGACTTTTTTAGTCAACTCCTCAGTATACACTCTAGTGGAAGCAGGAAGAGACATTCATGGTTTGTGGTTTTGGATGCTAACTTTATATACTCCCTCTCATTACCTGTCAAATGGAAGAATGGAA
This sequence comes from Trichechus manatus latirostris, assembly GCF_000243295.1. Lineage (NCBI taxonomy): Eukaryota > Metazoa > Chordata > Mammalia > Sirenia > Trichechidae > Trichechus > Trichechus manatus. Next base: position 33,339,137 of record NW_004443941.1, read on the forward strand.
AAGATAATGAGAACATGCTAAAGGCAAGCTGGAGTTCTTTACAATTTTCCCTCTTAACCATCCAGGCATCTTCTTTTTTTCTTTTTTTTTCCCATACAAAAATTTATACACACATTGTTATGTGACCCTAATTCCTCTCCCCATACTGTGACAGCACACTCCTCCTTTCCACCCCGATTCCCCATGTCCATTCAACCAGCTCTCTGCCTTCCCATCTCACCTACGGACAGAAGCTGCCTGTTTAGTCTCTTGTATCTACTTAAGCTAATAGGCACAGTCCTCACTAGTATCACTTTATGTCCCACAGTCCAGTTCAACCTCTGTCTGAAGAGTTGGCTTTGGAAATTGTTTTAGTTGTGGGCTGATAGAGAATCCAGGGGCCATGCTTTCTGGGGTTCCTCCAGTCTCAGTCAGACCATTAAGTCTGGTCTTACTAGAATTTGAGTTCTGCACCCCACCTTTCTCCTGCTCCATCCGGGACTCTCTGTTGTGTTCCCTGTCAGGGTGGTCACTGGTGGCAGCTGGGCACCATCTAGTTTTTCTCATCTCAGGCTGATGAAGTCTCTGGTTTACATAGCCCTTTCTGTCTCTTGGGCTAATACTTTCTTTGTGGCTTTGGTGTTCTTCATTCTCCTTTACTCCAGGTGGTTGGGACCAATTGAGGCATTTTAGATGGCCACTTACAAGCTTTTAAGACCCCAGATACCACTCACCAAAGTAGGATGCAGAACATTTTCTTAATAAGCTTTGTTATGCCAATTGACCTTGATGTCCCCTGAAAGCATGGTCCCCAGACCCCTACCCCTGCTACTCTGTCCCTCAAAGTGTTTGACTGCATTCAGGAAACTTCTTAGCTTTGGTTTAGCCCAGTTGTGCTGACTTGCCCTGTAGTGTGTGCTGTTCTTCCTTTCACCTAATTCTTATCTACTATCTAGTTAGTAAATAACCCTCACCCTCCCTCCCCACCCTCGTAACCATCAAAGAATGTTTTCTTCTATGTTTAAACCTTTTCTTGAGTTCTTATAATACTGGTCTTATACAGTATTTATCCTTCCATGACTGACTAAATTCACTCAACATAATGACCTCCAGCTTCCTCCATGTTATGTTTCACAGCTTCATCGTTGTTCTTTATTATTGCATAGTATTCCATTGTGTGGATATACCATAATTTGTTTATCCATTCATCCATTGATGGGCACCTAGGTTGTTTCCATATTTCTGCTATTTTGAACAGTGCTGCAATGAACATGGGTGTGCATATATCTATTCATGTGACGGCTCTTGTTTCTCTACGATATATTCCAAGAAGCAGGATTGCTGAATCTTATGGTACTTCTATTTCTAGCTTTTTAAGGAAGCGCCAAATCGATTTCCAAAGTGGTTGTACCTTTTTACATTCCCACTAACAGTGTATAAGTGTTCCAGTCTCTCCACAACCTCTCCAGCATTTATTATTTTGTGTTTTTTGGATTAGTGCTAGCCTTGTTGGTGTGAGATGATAATCTCATTGTGTTTTGATCTGCATTTCTCTAATGGCTAGTGATTATGAGCATTTCTTCATGTGTGTGTTAGCCGCAAGGCATCTTCTTTACACTGAACACTATGATTGGCATCTAAAGGGTCTAGGATGGACACAATGCTTATGAGGATCCAAGTTTCCAGCTCTCCGGGACAGGACCCCCACAAGGTGAACACAGTGCTTACTGAGGAGGTAGAATAAACAGCACTAAATAAGATTTGGGAAATTCAAACTGTACTTCTGCCTGAGCCACTGAATCTCTGTAAGCCATGGATCAAATGGGCTCTATGAGAAGATGCCCAGACCTCCCAACCCCCAGCTCTGAAATGCAGGTATGCCAGCACATCAATAACCATAGCTCCAAAATTGTTATCTAGCCACAGCAAAAAAAAAAAAAAATTCATATGGGAAAATATTTCTTTAATGTAGATAACTGGTTAATGTAGGAGGAGAAACTCTCAAAGTTTAATTTTCCCACACTGAAGCTGAATACAATAAAAAGGGAAAATTCTTTCCATTTTTAAGGTGAATGCAATAAACTCTGTTTTTCCCAAATGGCGTTTTCTATTACAATTGCTGCTAAACTAGGTCACCTAAGTAATAAATATTGAAAGTGTTTAACCAAATTCAAACATCTGTTCCAATCCTCTTGAAGGGCCTGATTCAGCTAAACAAAATATCCACTGCCCTACAGGACCTGCAAGATCCACACTGCTGGGAATGTTGATCTTTTGTCTAAAACATATATCTGGTGAAAAACATGGCATATTCCAGTATGTCTGGAGTACACTGAGCATGAAACTATAAGAGAAGCAGCAAAGTTCAATCAAGTAATTCTTCCTCGACTACATCTTCCTGTAGTAGGATGACGGGGCTCATAGCCAAACTCTGGTTGGGTATGTGCCCAAATTAAGCCCAGCTTGGCAGGTCTATTCAGAGAGCATGGTGAAGGCTGTCTCTCCAGCTTCCATACACACTGGGAGAGCCTTGCTGGGAGTACTAGTTGCCTTTTTTGCTGTGGGATTTCTAAGCAGACTTCTGGAACTTCGGGAAGAACTCTATTGACTTTATAAAATAAAAATGGTCTATATATCAAAAAACACCATAAAGTTAATAGATAAATTATAGATTATAAAATATATCTACAATGCACATGAAAAAGAAGGCTGTAAGATACAGAGATGTTCTACATATTGATAACAAAACAAAGTAGTAAGAACCCAATGGGAACAAAACAAGTTCCAAAAGGAAAATGAACAAAGAACATGAATAATTCACTGAAAAGTAAATGTAAATGACCGTAATATATGAAAAGATGCCCAATCTTACTAGTGGTACTCAGGAAAACACAATCTTAACAATAAGATACTCCTTTGCGCCCATTTTGCTAATTTTTTTCAAATTAACAACTTTTAGGAAAAAAATGCTACAACTATTCCTGGCAGAGATATAAAGTAGAGGGGAGAAGGGTACTCATAGGCATCACTGGTAGAAATTTGAATTATAACAGACTTTGAAAATCAACGTAGAAAAATCTGAATTAGAAGTAAACAAATCCTCTGGCATTGAAATTCCATTCCTGGTAATTTAAAGTAGGGCTTTGAACCAGTTCTAAACGGTTCAGTCATGGCCAACAGAAACAAAAGGCAGTGTTATGCATTCCATGGTAACCAAATTTCTTGCCTGTTGGATTCTAACCCTAGTAGGAAACTGGGCCGCCAAAGCAAAGATGATGGCCAACATACATTCAAAGCAGGGCAGTCGGCCACGATCTTTGAGCAGGGCAGCACTGTTTCCTACTTGGGTCAGAATCCGAACGGCAAGAGATTTGGTTGCTATGCAATGCATACGCTGCCCTCCTTTCTATCAGCCATGTCTGAACCATTTAGAACCCGTTCGAAGCCCTGATTTAAAGAAATAAAAGCTTATTATGAAGAGATAAATTTGTAATAGAGATAAATATGCAATATGTTTACTGAATCACTGTTTATAATAGCAAAAAAAAACTACTGAAAACAAAAGTGACTGTCCATACAGAAAAATGCTTCAATAAATCAGCACATTTACAATGTGGGATATGATGTAGCCATTAAAAATGAGTTATACCTATGTTATAAAGGGATTTCCATGGTCCATTTAAAGTGAGAAAATCATGATGCAGAAATATTCATCTTATCCTTTTTTTTTAATTGTACTTTAGATGAAGGTTTACAGAACAAATAGTTTCTCATTAAACAGCTAGTAAACATATTGTTTTATGACAATGGTTAACAATCCCATGACATGTCAACACTATCTCTTCTCAACCTTGGGTTCCCTATTACCAGCTTTCCTGTGCCCTCCTGCCTTCTAGTCCTTGTCCCTGGACTATTGTGCCACATAAGTCTTGTTTTGTCTTATGGGGCTGTCTAATATTTGGCTGAACGGTGAACCTCGGGAATGACTTCATTACTGAGCTAAACGGGTGTCTGGGGGACATACTCTTGGGGTTTCTGCAGTCTCCGTCAGGCCAGTAAGTCTGGTCTTTTTTGTGAGTTAGAATTTTGTTCTACATTTTTCTCCAGCTCTGTCCAGGACCCTCTGTTGTGATCCATGTCAGAACAGTCAGTGCTGGTACCCAGGCACCATCTAGTTGTACTGGACTCAGTCCGGTGGAGGCCATGGTAGTTGTGGTCCATTAGTCCTTTGGACTAATCTTTCCCTTGGATCTTATTTTCTTCATTCTCTCTTGCTCCCGAAGGGGTGCGACCAGTGGAGTATCTCAGATGGCTGCTCACAGGCTTTTAAGACCCCAGAGGCTACTCCTCAACACAGAACGTAGAACATTTTCTTTATAAATTGTGTTATGCCAATTGAGCTAGATGTTCCCCGAGACCATGGTCCCCACAGCCCTC
>NW_004443941.1:33343652-33346582 GCF_000243295.1 Trichechus manatus latirostris
TGTTATGCCAATTGAGCTAGATGTTCCCCGAGACCATGGTCCCCACAGCCCTCTGCCCAGCAATTCAGTCCCTCAGGGAGTTTGGATGTGTCTACAGAGCTTCCATGACCTTTCCTTCTACAGATTGTGCTGGCTTCCCCAGTACTGTGAATTGTCTTACCTTTCACCAAAGTTATGACTAATCTATTCTCTATTTAGTATTCTCCCCGCCCCCACACCCTTCCCATCTCTCGTAACCAACAAAGATTGTTTCTTTTTGTATGTAAACTTTTTCATGAGTTTTTACAGTAGTGGTCTCAGACAATATTTGTCCTTTTGTGATTTATTTCACTCAGCATAAAGTCCTCCAGTTTCATTCATGTTATGAGATGCTTCACAGATTCATCATTGTTCTGTATCGTTGCATAATACTCTATTGCACGTATGTACTGTAGTTTGTTTATCCATTCATCTGTTGATGGGCATCTAGGTTGTTTCCATCTTTTTGCTATTGTGAACAATGCTGCAATGAACATGAGTATACATATGTCTCTTTGTTCAATGGCTCTTATTTCTCTAGAATATATTTCTAGGAGTGGGATTGCTGGATCATACGGTATTTCTATTTCTAGCTTTCTAAGAAAGCATCATAGCATTTTTCAAAATGGTTGTATCATTTTCCATTCCCACCAGCAGTGTATAAGAGTTCTGATCTCCCTACAGCCTCTCCAACATGTGTTACTTCCAGTTTTTTTGATTCATGCCAGTAATGACGGGGTGAGACGACATCTCATTGCGGTTTTGATTTGCATTTCTCTAATGGCTAGTGATCACGAGCATTTCCTCATGTGTCTGTTGTCCGCTTGAATGTCTTCTTTGGAGAAGTGTCTGTTCATTTCCTTTGCCCATTTTTTAATTGGATTATTTGTCTTTCTGTTGTAGAGGTGTTGGATTTTCTTGTAGATTTTAGAATTTAGACCTTTGTCTGACTTCTAATGTCCAAAAAATTTTTCCCAGTCTGTAGGTTCTCTTTTTACTCTTTTGGTGAAGTCTTTTGATGAGCATAACTGTTTAATTTTTAGAAGATCCCAGTAATCTAGCTTATCTTCTGGAGTGTGTGTGTTGTTGGTTACGGTTTGTATCCTGTTACTGCCATGTATTAGGGCCTCTAGCATTCATACTATTTTTTCTTCTATGGACTTTACAGTTTTGGGTTTTATATTAAGGCCTTTGATCCATTTTTAATTAGTTTTTGTATATGGTGTGAGGTATGCATCCTGTTTCATTTTTTTGCAGATGGACATCCAGTTTTGCCAGCACCATTTGTTAAAAAGACTGTTCCTGTATGATGGATTTTGGGCCCATGTCAAAGATCAGGTGACCATAGGTGGATGGATTTACATCTGGGTTCTCAATTCTGTTCCATTTGTCAGTGTATCTGTAGTTGTACCAGTACCAGGCTGTTTTAACTACCGTAGTTATATAGTAGGTTCTGAGGTCAGGTAGTGCAAATCTTCCTACTTTATTTTCCTTCTTCGATAGTGTTTACTTATCTGCGGCTACTTCCTTTTCCATATAAAGTTAATGATTAGTTTTTACATCTCTTTTAAGAATGTTTTTGGTATTTGGATCAGGATTGCATTGTATTTGTACATTGCTTTGGGTAGAATTGTCATTTTCTCAATGGTGAGTCTACCTATCCATGAGCATGGTATGTTTTTCAATTTATGTAGATCGCTTTGGGTTTCTTGCAGTAGTGTTTTGTAGTATTCCTTGTATAGATTTTTACATCCCTGGTTAGATTTATTCCTAAGTATTTTATTTTTTTAGGGGCTATCATAAATGGTATTGTTTTCCTGATTTCCTTTTCGTAGTTCTCTTCATTGGTGTATCAGAATCCAAGCAATTTTTGTATGTTTATCTTGTATCTGGTTACTCTGCTTAATCTTTCTATTAGTTCCAATAGATTTCTCATGGAGTCTTTTGGGTTTTCTATGTACAGCATCGTATCATTCACAAACAGGGGCAGTTTAACTTTTTCATTACCAATTTGGATGCCCTTTATTTCTTTTTCTTGCCTTACTGCTCTAGCTAGGACTTCCAGCACAGTGTTAAACAGGAGTCGTGATAAACAGCATCCTTGTCTTGCTCCTGTTCTCAAGGGGAATGTTTTCAGCCTCTCTCCATTAAAAATGATGTCTGCCATTGGTTTTGCATAGATGCCCTTTATTATTTTGAGAAATTTCCCTTCTATACCTATTTTATTGAGAGTTTATATCAGGAACGGGTGTTGGGCTTTGTCAAATGCCTTTTCTGCATCAACTGAGATGATCATGTGATTCTTTTCTTTCCTTTTACTTATGTGGTGGATTACGCTGATTAATTTTCGAATGCTGAACCATCCTTGCATATCTGGTATGAATCCTACTTGGTCGTGGTGTATTATTTTTTTAGTATGATGCTGAATTCTACTGGCTAGAATTTTGTTGAGAATTTTTGCATCTGTATTCCTGAGAGATACTAGTCTGTAATTTTCTTTTTTTGTGGCGTCTTTGTCTGCTTTTGGTATCAGGGTTATGCTGGCTTCATACAATGAATTCCAAAGTGTTGCTTCCTTTTCTCTGTTCTTTAACAGTATGAGTACTACTGGTTTAAGCTCTTCTCTGTTTGGTAGAATTCTCCAGTGAAGCCATCTGGGCCAGGGCTTTATTTTGTTGGGAGTTTTTTTTTATTACTTTTTCAGTCTCTTCTCTTGTTATGGGTCTGTTCAGATTTTCAACATCACTTTGTGGTGGCTGGTGCAGGTAGAGTGCTTCTAGAAATTTACCCATTTCCTCTAGGTTTTCAAATTTGTTGGAGTACAGTTTTTCATGATATTCTGTTATGATCCTTTTTATTTCAGTTGGGTCTGTTGTAATGTCCCCCATTTCATTTCTTATTTGGGTTATTTG
>NW_004443941.1:33346682-33372641 GCF_000243295.1 Trichechus manatus latirostris
TTTTTTTTGCTGTTCTCTCTCTGTTTTCAAGTTCTGTAGTTAATGTTTTAATTTTGTCCCTTTCTTCTTTTTTGATGTGTGCATCTATCGCTATAAATCGTCCTCTGAGGACTGCCTTTGCTGTGTCCCAAAGTTTTGGTATGATGTGTTTTCATTCTCATTTGATAATAAGAATTTTTTTATTCCGTCTCTGATTACTTCTATTTCCCAGTGATTTGTAAGCAGGGTGTTATTCAGTTTCCATGTAATTGATTTTTTTTCCTTGCTCTTCCTGTTGTTAATTTCTACCTTGATGGCATTGTGGTCAGAGAAGATACTTAGTATTATCTCAACATTTTGGATCTTGTTGAAGGTTGCTCTGTGGCCTAAGATGTGGTCTATTCTGGAGAACGTTCCATGCGCAATGGAAAAGAATGTGTACTTTGCAGCTGTTGGGTGGAGTGTTCTATATACGACTATGACGTCATGTTGGCTGACTGTGCCCTTTAGGTCTTCTGTATCTTTGCTGAGTTTCTTTCTAGATGTTTTGTCCTTTATCAAGAGTGGTGTGTTGAAGTCGCCTACTATTATCGTGGAACTGTCAATTTCTCTTTTCAGTGCTGTTAAGAGTTTATGTATTTGAGAGTCTTGTCATTGGGTGCATAGATGTTTATTATGGTTATGTTTCAGGACAGATCATCCCTTTAATCATGATATGATGTCCTTGTCTTTTATAGTGGATTTTGTTTTAAAGTCTACTTTATCTGAGATTAGTATTGTCGCTCTTGCTCTTATTTGGTAGCTGTTTGCTTGATATATTTTTTTCCATTCTTTGATTTTTAATAAATTTACATCTTTGTTTCTAAGGTGTGTCTCTTGTAGACAGCATATTGATGGATCCTGTTTTTCTTAATCCATTCTGTCACTCTCCATCTCTTTGTGGGTGCATTTAGGCCATTTACATTCAGTGTAATTATTGATAGATGTGAATTTATTGCTGTCATTTTGTAGTGCTTTTTTTTTTGTGGTGCTGACATTTTCTTTGTTCCTCTTACTTTCCTGTGCTCAATTCCTTTTGTTTGTAGATTTTTTTGTATGTCTTTTGTTGTTGTAAGTTTTCTTTTTACTGTTATCCTTTTTATCTTCTATTTTTGATGATTGTTTATAATATTCAAAATAAATCAGCACAATTGTTTATGTGTTACATATATGGAGTGCATAGAAAATCATTTTTGTGATATATGTGTACAATCAAAATGTCTGAAGACCAAAGTGGATACATTTAAGCTGGATAAGTTTCAACACCAAGACTCCTTCAGGTAAACTTTGATCACCTAATTACCAGTAAGTTTAAAGAACTTAAGTCAAATGTGGCCACAGCCATGTTCCTGGAACTGGAACTTGGTTATCAACATCTTCCTCTCTCCTCTATCCCTACCTCTTCTATCAGAGTCACAAAGTTATCAGAGTGGGGCTTCTGGGAAGTAAAACAAAATGAAACAAAAAGAAAAACTAAAAAATAACTTTGATGCTGCTAATCCTTCCTATTCCTTTAATATGTGATCCTCAGTCACCACCACCATTTCTTCATTCTCTTCCAATCTGATTTGCACAATATAGTCTACTAAATGCTTCCTCTCAAACAATTCTGTAAGAATGATTACTCAAATGAACTAACGTTTTTTAAAAACTCTCAAAAACTATAAAGCACTATAAAATTGCCACCAGTGACTCTTTTGTCATTCTTGTAATACCAATAATGGTTTCTCAGAATTCACCATACTGCAGTAATTTACGGTGCAACTACCCTTTTCTTTTTATGCCATATTGTGCATGGAATTTTTTTTTTAATTTTCCAGTTTTTTGCTGCTGTTATACAGAAATACAATTAACCTTTCTATACTGATGTATCCTACAACCTTGCTCAAGTCACTTACTAGTTATAGTAGTCAGATATATGTAGTTGTAGACTTCTTAGGATTTTCTTCAGAAACAATCTTGCTCTCTGCAAAGACAGTTTTACTTCTGCCCTCCCATGCTTTATGCCATTCCTTTCTTTTTCTTCCCTTATTGCACTTGCTAGAATCTCCAATACAATGTCGAACAGAACAAATGAAAATATACAACCTTGTTTTATTCCTGATCTTAGGGCGAAAGTGTTACTCACATCACAAATACAATATTAACTAAATAATGCTGGCTGAAGGTTTTTTACAGATAACCTTTATCACATCTAGGAAGTTCCCTTCTATTCCTGGTTTGCTACGAGTTTTTATATGAATCGGTGTTGATTCCTGACAAATGTTTTTTCTGCATTCCTTTTTTATTCTGATGATGTGGTGAAGTACTGTGATTTTTTGATGTTATACTTTTCTAGATAGTTACTTACATTTTGTCTACTTGTTTTAACAATAACTGAGAGAAGGAATGTTCAAATCTCCAACTAAAGTTGTGAATTTGTATATCCCTTTAGTGCCTTTGGTTTCTTCTTCATGTATTTTGAAGCCCTATTATGCTCATACACTTTATGATCCTTTCGCCTTCTTGATGAATTTTTCTTTTTTTTTAATCATTATCAAATATCTCTCTTTATCTACAGCAATGCTGCTTATCTTGAAGTCTATTTTTTTCTGATATTAATATAGCCATTCCAGCTGTTTTATGCTATTTATATTAACCTTTTTTCATCCCTTTACTTTTAACCTATCCATATTTTTATACTTTAAGTGAGTCTTTTAAGATAGCCATCTATCTGGGTCTTGCTTTTTATCAAGCCTGACAATTTTCTAATGCTTTTGTGTATTTACATGTAATGTAATTATTGATGTAGTTGGATTTAAGTCCATTTTAATTTTAGTTTTTTTGGTCTCAATTGTTTTTTGTTCCTCTGTTACTCCTATCCTGCTTTCTTTTGGGTTAATCAAATATCTTTAAGTATTCCATTTTAATGCCTATATTGGCTTTTTAACTATACTTCAAATTATTTTTATACTGGTGTTCACAGGGATGAAAATATGTATCCTTAACCATACTTAAGAGTCTACTTAGAGTTAATACTGTATTTATTCCTTCAAATAAAATGTTTATCTTGCAACAATACAGTTCCATTCATCCTATTCTCTGTGCTATTGTCTTTATATATTACATCTACATGTTATAAACTCCACACTACCGTGTCCTGTTACAATTTTTTACATTCTTAATATCTCTTAAAGATATTTAGAGAAGGAATATAAACTATTTTCCCACATATTTACCATTTACCATGTTATATTCCTGTATATTTGAATTTCTATATGGCGTTCCTTTCCCTTCAGCCTCAAGAACTTCTTCCAAAAGTTCTTGTTGTGCAGATCTTCTGCAACAAATTGTATCCATTGTCATTTTTCTAGAAGTGTCTGTATTTCACCTTAATTTTTGAGGGATTTTTCTTTGTTTATATAATTCTGACTAGAGAGCTTGTTTCTTTTATTAAAAAATGTTGTTTCAATTGGTCCCAACCCACTTGGAGCAAAGGAGAATGAAGAACACCAAAGACAAAAGGAAAATATTAGCCCAAGAGACAAAAGCACCACATAAGCCACAGACACCATCAGCCTGAGACCAGAAGAACTAGATGGCACCCGGCTACCATCAATGACCACCCTGACAGGGAACACAACAGAGAGTCCCTGACGGAGTGGGAGAGAAGTGTGGAGCAGAACTCAAATTCACATAAAAAGACCAGACTTAATGGTCTGACTGGGACTGGAGGAACCCCTGAAGCCATGGCCCCTGGACACTCTGTTAACCCAGAACTAAAACCATTCCCAAAGCCCACTCTTCAGATAAAGATTCAACAGGATGATAAAACATAAAATAATACTCATGAAGAGTGTGCTTCTTAGTTCAAACAGATACACGAGACCAAACGGGCAGCTCCTGTTTGGAGGCAGGATGAGAAGGCACGAAGGGACAGGAACTGATTGAATGGACACAAGAAACCCAGGGTGGAAAGGGGGAGTGTGCTGTCACATTATAGGGATTGTAACTAATGTCACATAATATGTACATAAATTTTTTATGAGAAATTAACTTGAGCTCTAAGCTTTCACCTAAAGTACAATGGAACACACACATACACACATATATATAAATGTTGTTTCACTGTTTTATAAGCTCTTTTATTTCTGATATCATTGTTTCACTGTATATAATGTGCCTTTTTTTATTCTAGCTGCTTTCAAGATTTTATCTTTGGTTTTCAGTGTCTTACTATGAATTGCCTATATATGGTTTGCTTTGTACCCATCCTTCTTGGGATTTGCTGAGCTTCTGTGATCTGTAAGTTTATGTTTTTTACAAAATCTGGAGAATTTTTAGCCATTATTTCTTCACACATTTTTCCTGCCTCGTTCCCACTCACATCTCCTTCTGAGACTGAAATCACATGTGTATTAAATTACATGATATTATACTAAGGGCACTGTCATAGATTGAATTATGTCCTGTAAAAAATGTGTGTATCAGTTTGGCTGGGCCATGATTCCTGGTATTCTATGATTTTCCCATGTGTTATAAATCTTGCCTCTATGATGTCAATGAGGGAGGACGGGCGGCAGTTGTGTTAGTAAGGCAGGATTCAATCTACAAGATTGGATTGTGTCCTGAGGCAATCTCTTGAGATATAAAAGAGAGAAGCAAGCAGAGAGACAGGGGGACCTCATACCACCAAGAAAGCAGTGCCAGGAGCACAGCACGTCCTTTGGACCTGAGGTTCCTGCACAGAGAAGCTCCTAGTTCAGGGGAACACTGATGAGAAGGCCAACAGAGAAAGAAAGCCTTCCCCTGAAGCTGAAGCCCTGAATTTGGACTTTAGCCTACTTTACTGTGAAGACATAAATTTCTCTTTGCTAAAGCCATCCACTTGTGGTATTTCTGTTATAGCAGCACTAGATGACTAAGACAGGAACTGAGTTTTTTTCAATTTTCTTTAACCATTTTCTCTTTGTGCTCCAGACTGGATAATTTCTACTGATCCGTCTTCAAGTTCACTTTATCCTTTCTTACTCTCATTTGGTTCTTTTTATATTTTCTATTTTTCTACTAACATTACTCAACTAGACTTTCATTATGACCTTATTTTTCTTTAAGTTCTTGAAGATATTTATAACAACTTCTTTGAAAATCCTGTGTACTAATTCCAATATCTCCATCATCTTAAGGTTGTTTTCTATTGACGGCTTTTTCTCTTGACTATAAGTCATGTTTTCTTTTCTTTTCTCATGATTGTTAGCATGCACAGGACATTACAGATATTACATCATAGAGACTTTGGGTCTTCTTCTGAGGAATGTTGATTGTTTTGTTCTATCAGGCAGTTAACTAGCTGGATTCAAACTCCAAATTCTGTTTTCTCTGTGGTGTATAGCAGCTGGAACTTCTCAGTTCCTTCAGCCTTTCAAATGTTGCTTTTCACTGGGAGCTTTAGAATCTTCCCTTGGATCAGCCAAGAATTTGGGCAGAGTTTATACACCTATTTGGGGCTCCTCTTTCTGTGGCTCCCTCCTTTCCTGGATTTATTCCCTCACTTTCCAGCCACTCAGGCAGCCCCAAATGACATTAATCTTCTGACTTAATGCAGAAACTGCCACTTTCTGTTCTAAGTCTAGCTACTGCACTCTGTAGAGAGTAGGGGATGACCTCAGTGCAGGTCACTTCTTTCAAAAGTCAAATCTGCTTCAATTTCTGTTGCTCTCCAATACCTTCAAACAGTTGTTTTATATTTTGTCTAAAATTTATAATTGTTATCTGCTGGGAAGTTTGTCTAATAACTCTACACTGCTATTAGCATCACTAGAATGAGAACCTTCTCCATCAGTTTTTTTAATGTTTCTTTCATTCATATCACTATTGATTATTTTACATTGATATTTACATATATGTTTTTGTTTTTAAAAAAGCATAAAATAGAAACATTCCTTGTTAATTTTTGGTAATTATATTACCTAAGAAGTAGTCAAGATCTGCTAGTTTTCAGTTCAAAGCAACCATTTGTTTACACTATAACAAAAAGTATAGGGTATAAATTCAGAAGTGACCACATTTTATTATGCATATTGACATTTGGTAATGGAATTAGTTTTAAAGTAGGGGGAAAATATGTCCTCTTTAGAAAAATGGGTGAATATTTTTTTTTCCATTTGGAAGATAGTATTACTTCGCACACTAGCTCAGAAAACCATGGGGTTTATTACTGTATGCAATGCAACTCATGAAAGCAGTTTGTTTGCCAAGGCCAGTAGGATTCATCACATTTCTAGCAATTGGGGAATTTGTAAGATCTAACACACTGAATAACAAAATAACATCATTACGTGCTACTCATAGAGCATTACAAGCCAATTATAGTAAATGACTTTACATAATTCCCCAGACTTAATCTGTAATTCACGTGATAATGGTCTGGTATCCTACCTTCTACAAGGAAGCCAATTGTAATTTCATTGATGAAAAGCAGTGCTCAGGCAGCTATAAGGGATATCATCTAGTCTAACTTCTTCATTCTACAGACAGGGGAACTATGGACTTAAGTAACTTACTCAAAATCAAACCTGTCATCAATGGCAGAAACAAGTCTAGAGCCAACTAATTGTTCCAATATCACACACTCACCTAGATCCAGCTAAAAAAATTAAAGAATAAGAAAATACTAAAGACATATCAGAGGCAAAATCCTTAAGTGAAGAAGGAACCTAATAAACAAAATCTTCTAAATTTAAACTCTCACTGCTGGGTAAGATTGGGCATTTAACCCTCTTATGCCTTTAAAGAATAAAGACAGCAAAATAAACTAATCCAAGAGTTATTCTGCAGAACTATTAATAAAAATAATTAATAAGTTTGAAATTATGAAAACTCTATTGGAAGTTATAGAGCATTAAAGCACATTACTAACCCACTGAATTTCATTGCCAGAACCCATTTATCCTGTTAAAATCTCTTCACATCTTTCAATTCCACATTAAATTACCCAAGTGGGACCCAGGAGATGCTAAATTCTAAGCTCCAATTTGTCTGTATATAGTCTCAAATGCTGACAAGAAAATAAAAAGCGTTGGTGAGTCTCTCATTTCCAAGATATACTTCAATAATGAAACTTGCCATAAATGCCAAGGAAAGTCCTATGAGACTATCATCATCATCATCATCATCATTATTACTTTAATAGCTCTCCTCCATGGAGTTCAATTAGTTGGCTTCTGATAAGTGTAGATTCACAATCATTATTTCTCCTCATCAGAAATAACTAAATTTTAAGCCAAAGAAACAAGAGAAATCTTTGTTTATATATATGTTATACACATACCTGGGGTCTTAGAAATGAAATTTCAAAAAAACAATTTGGAAACATCTACACTGGCAAATGTAGAGTGCAGGAAGGTAAAAGATGAAAAAAATTTTAAAAAAAGTTTTGAGCAAAAACTTTTTGAAGTTTTAACTGCCAAAAAAAACCTTGCCAAGAAAATATTTCAAAATGCTTGGATTGTTATAACTGCATAGTTTTTTTCAACTGTTTCCACCAGGCTGTAAATAAAATCCCACTAGAGTTCTTGAGCAACAGGCTATCTCATTGAATGGGAGGGAAAGCAGGGGCAAAAGACTATGGGGCGGGGAGGCTGTGGGGGGAAAGGGGGAGTAGCAAGTCAAAAACATTTGCGTTTAACCATCTTAACTGCTATAAATCAAATATTTGATTTTGCTTACTTCTCTTTGAAAATGCATGTAAGTGAAAACAAAGGCTTGATTCAAATATATTTAAGGCTGGTTTAAATGTTATGAACAAAATGCTAGTTTTTTGAAAGATATGTTCCACTTTAGAGAATGTCTGCTAGAGTTACTGTGGGTACCACAAGGTCTTCTATGTATATTGGACGCCCTGCCAGGGGCAGCCTCCTCCTCCTACCTCTTTAGGTTTCCAGCCTTCCACTTGGGACAGGAAAGAAAGAAAAGATATTGAATTATAAGCACTTAAAACCTTCCCCCTAAGAAGGAGGAACCTAGGTCTATGAAGCAGTCCCTTGTGGGCTAGTGGGATCTGTACAACAAAGAATGAAATATATTGTGGGAAAACAGGTGTGGGAAGGTATCTGTCAGGTAGGGGGTAGTGAGGAGAGTTGGGGACTTTAGGGTCATGGGAATGGACCCTCTTTGGAAATAGCTGATGTATGCAGAGGTCAAGAGCAATGGCGTTAGAAAATGTCAAGTTTTTCTGTGCAACCCAGGAGTTCCTCAAATACTTCTTATGTAAATATTTTCACAAAAATTGGAGAGGAAATTACTGATGTTCCCTCTAAGGCTAAAATGCCACCTTTAAAACATCCCTCCATTTCCTTTCTCAAAGGGGAAAAAAAATTTATCCCATTGTTTGTATATAATACGGATGATGAAGGCATGGGATGAAACATCAGAAGGCAGAGAATAAGAAATGATACGGAAGTCTTAAAAGTTTGGAGTTGTTAACACATATTTGATCAAAGCCTACACCATACTTCTAAAGCTTCTGTTTTTGCCTTCAAGCCCACAAATCTAGCTTGAAAGGTTTATGAATTTTCTAAGTTCTAATACAAGATTAAATTTTTGAAATTTGGTAATTAGGAAAAAAAAGAAAAAAAACTTTATCATGGCATGCCACAGACTGTAGGAGATAGAGAGAACCCGACAAAGAATAAATAGATCCTTACACGGGATAACTGGTAGATGGATGGGCTTTTCGGAGTGGGGTGGTCTCTGAGTCCATGGAATTATGAAACAAACTCTGTGTGTGTATGCATTGTGCAGGAGCCCTGGTGGCGCAGTGGTTAAGTGCTAGGCTGCTAACCGAAAGGTCGGCAGTTTAAACCCACCAGCTGCCTGCAGGAAAAGATGTGGCAATCTGCTTCTGTAAATATTTACAGCCTTACCACCGACCGATCTGACAGGGATCACAATAGAGGGTCCCGGACAGAGCAGGAGAAAAATGTAGAACAAAATTCAAATTCACAAAAAAAAAAAAGACCAGACTTACTGGTCTGATAGAGACTGGAGGAAACCCGAGACTATGGCCCCTAGAAACCCTTTTTCACTGAAGTCACTCCCAAAGTTCACCCTTCAGCCAAAGATTAGACAGGTCTATAAAACAAAAAATAACATTCATGAGGAAGATGCTTCTTAGGTCAATCATGCAAATGAGCCCAAATGGGCAACACCTGCCCCAAAACAACAATGAGAAGGCAGGAAGGGACAGGAATATGGGACGAATGGAAACAGGAAACGCAGAGTGGAGAAGGTCTGAGTGTTGACACATTGCAGGGATTGCAACCAATGTCACAAAACAATTTGTGTATACATTGTTAAATGAGAAAGGAATTTGCTCTGTAAACTTTCACCTAAAGCACAATTTAAAAAAAAAAAAAAAAAGATATACAGCCTTGGAAACCCTATGGGCAGTTTTAATCTGTCCTATAGGGTCACTGTGAGTCAAAATCGACTCAACAGCAACAGGGTTTGCTGTTGTTTGTTTGTTTTTACTGCACTGTGCATTTTTTTTTTGGGGGGGGGACAAAAAAGTATTATGGAAATAGATTACGTACTACTACAAGTCTTTCACACTACAGATCAGAAAACCAGGCTGCAAAAAGGCTGAACACTCTCCACAGTCACACAGCTCAAGAGAAGCCCCATGTCTGGCCAATGTGGCTCCTTGGAGCTGGAGGCCCCAATCAAGGAGTGCTGGAATGAAGAAGCTTACTGAAAGGGCAAGTCCAAACAGCATAATGGGAAGTTCAGAAAGTCTGCACTAGACAGGCTCAGGAAGCAGATTCTGAAGCTGGACTAAACCAAAAAAACCAAACCCATTGCCACTGAGTTGTTTCTGACTCACAGTGACCCTACAGGACAGAGTAGAACTGCCCCATTCCAAGGCTATAATCTTTACAGAGGCAGACTACCACATCTTTCTCCCGCAGAGTGGCTGGTGGGTTCAAAATGCTTACCTTTGGGTTAGCAGCTGAGTGCTTAAACACTGCACCACCAGGACTCCTTGAAGCTGGACTAGAGCCCGGGAAATACAGATCAGGGAGACAAGAACAGGGTAAGGGCCCTGAGAACAGAGGGCTTCCTTCTGGCAACCAGTCAGCCTAGAAGCATCAGGATACTTGCCACTATCCTTGTGTATTCTGTAACTCTGCATTATATTCAGGAAAAAAAGCAAGGCTTAGCTTCCACCTAGAAGCTTCACAAGCATTCATTCATTCAACTAACATTCATTAACTACCATGTGTCAGAAATGCAAAAATGAAAGAGAAAACAGAGAGTGGTGAAGGGGGCACATGCGTTGACCTCAGCCCATTCTGTGTAGGAGCCCCTGCTCAGCCACTCACTGGCTGAGTTACCTTGGGCAGTATTTCTCTTTCTAAGGTTCCTCATCAGTAACACAGAGTGCTTAGAATACAAATGTGTGTTACTACTATTAACACAGCCTCTGTCCTTAAGGAGCTCACAGTCTAGAGAAGACTAGGAACAAGTAACCAGTTCAAATCCAGCATGACCACACATCCATAAACTGTGCATAAGGTGTCCACAGAAGGAGGCCTTACCTTCCTCAACACTATTAATGGGAGTGATGTGTATGCATGCACACATACATGCACACTCCCCATTCCCCACACACGTACACCAAGTACAGAACAAACCTCAGTTCATATAGCTTCCTGGACATGGAAATGGAGGCTTCATAAAAGCGCTGCTAGCCAGTGCTGCAGTCTTGGGCAGTTGTTAGGCAGAAGCAGAGTAGCACGCGGCATGAAGAGGCCTGTCTACACTGAAGAAGCCAAACCTGATTCAAGCAGTTTCTTCTCAGGTCACATGAGTTCTGCAAGTCTGAATGTCCAAGACTCTACCCGAACTGTTCGCAAAGAGAAAGGAAAACTGATTTTTACACGGTAACCTTTTTACAATCCACTTCTTCCATGAGCAAGCGCCTTCCCTCTCCTTGCAGAGCCATTAAAAAAAAAAAAAAAAACTGGGGTTGAGTTATATTTCACTGAGATTGTATTATTGTTGGAATTTAGAGTTAAAGTCAGATTTCTCTCTGTGTACCATCCCACTCAAAGTACCACCACCCCTCGGTCCCTCCTTTGAAGACAGCAAAGATCACTAACAGAGTAATGGCCTACTCTTGTCCCACTACCCACTAGTCATACAACCTTGAACAACTCACTTAACCTTTCCAAGCCTCAGTTTCCTCATCTCTAAAATGGGAATAATAAGAATAATAATAACCATGGCTTTATGATGAGGATATAAAAATGGGTAATTCACGGAGAGCATTTAGCACTGTGCCTGCCATAGGCTAAGCACTCAGTGGCATCAATTATCGCCACAAGAAACTATACTTGAGATGACACCAGAGAGTTGAGAACCCTGTCACAGCATAAAAGCAGATTCAGCATACATCACGTCACAGCATGAAAACAGATTCAGCATACAGATCTCCTTTACGGAAAATGTCAGACCATCAAAGGCAACACCTGTTATCCTACCAAGAGAGTTACTCACATGTCATAAAACGTCCAGGAAAAAAGGTCAACTTTCAAGCAGATGATAACAAACACAAAGGATATCTTCAAAGCTGTTTCCACTCCACACAATTACTCAAACATGATACATTACACACTGTCTAAATAAAAAAGCAAGTGAAACAATGGAATTACCCAAATTTTCCAACTCTATCCTGCTGCCTCAGAAATTCACAATATTCTTCCATGGGAAATATAAAATTTATTTTTTAAAAATGCAAAAGGATTATCAGATTTAGAATACAGATTTCTAAACGCATATGAAACAGATAATATCAAGTTTCGTGTCAATCAATATTAGCAAACTGATCAAATACATTTCTAGGGAAACAAATTGACAAGTTATTATTTCCTTGTTGTGACTATATCAAATAACAGTGTTTGTTGAGCTCAGCAATGATTCACTGGGTACATGCTTACTCCATTGCTTGTAAAGCAAACAATCTACCACCATGACCAGCTGCTGTCAAGTTGATTCCGACTCATGATGACCCCATGTGTGTCACAGTAGAACTATGCCTCATAGTGTTTTCGATGGCTGATTTTTCAGAAGTAGATCTCCAGGCCTTTCTTCCAAGGTGCCTCTGGGTGGACTCAAACCTCCAACGTTTCAATTAGCCACCAAGCATGTTAGCTGTGTGTACCACCCAGAGACTCTAAGAAAATAATAGCTTTTTAAAAACTATATGTTGATGTAAATAATTCCTGATGCTGAATGAAACCATTAGCTAAAAACAAAACTAACTTATAGGCAGGGAACCGAAGTATCAAGAAATGGAAAAAATCACTTATTTGCTACATAGTAACAGACTTCAGTCAGTTAGTAAAATCCAGTCCAGCGTAAGACACATGCAGTGACACACATTTTTTATTTGGCTCAATATTTTAATATCATACCTTCATGAATGATTTAGGACAGGATTTATCACCCTCGCACTATTGACATTTTTGTGCCAGATAATTCTTTGTTGTGGGGGCTGTCCAGTGCCTTGTAGAAAATTTAGCAGCATTCCTGACCTCTACTCACTAGGCATCAAAAGAATCCCCTCTATCCCTGAGTCATGTCAATCAACAGTGTCTCCAGGCATTGCCAAATGCCCTTGGTTGAGAACCACTGATTTAAGACATGACTGTTTCCTTCTGGGTTTTATCTAAAAAACACTAATGAGAACAGGAAGTACTTGTTCTATGCTGCTATTACATGCCAGGCACTCTGCTAGGTGTTCTACATACATCATTTCCAATCTCGCAACCATATTTTGTCCCCATTAAAGAAAGACACGGCTACAGAGCAGTCTTTTTATAGCCAAAGCTCAAGTTTTACCCATTTTGTCACACATTTATAAAGCATAATTATTTTTAAATGATATATTATTATTTTAAATGGTATATTCTTATTACGATCATGAGCAAATAGCATATAAGTCCCCACTTCTTGAATTTTACAGTTTCATTTATTTGTCATTGACTAATAAAGACCTAAAGAGCCCTGGTGGTGCAACGGCTAAATGCTCGGCTGCTAACTGAAATGTCAACAGTTCAAATCCACCAGCAGTTCTGCAGGAGAAAGACCTGGCAAATTGCTTCTGTAAAGATTACAGCCTAGAAAACCCTGTGGGGCAGTTCTACTGTCATAGAGGGCCGCTATGAGTCGGAACTGACTCCTGAGCACACAACAAAGACCTACCTTATTTCTTGCCACCTTTACGCATCCATTCGTTAATTTACTCATTCATTAAATCCCTACTTTGCACTGTTCTAGGCCTAGGGAATCCAGCAAAAACAAGACTGACAAAGGCTTTGCCCTCGTGGAGCTTATAGAGTAGCTCAATGTTTACAAACAGAATGCAATGCATGAAAGCATCAGCACACCCAAATCAAGAGTCACCCTCAGTATTTCTGCTTCAAGATACTGTATCAAGGAATGGACTGCTTGTATTTAACAACCTTCTTTTGCACTGTGCTATGCAAAAAAGGTAAACAATTAAAATCCCCAATTTGTAAAAGTTTTGATGACATTTCATATGCTTGGTACTATACAGAAATTTTATCAAAGTGAATGCCTAGAGTGAAGTTTGCTATTTTAGTACTTTTTTTTTTTTTAGATTTTAACTGTATTTAACAGAATTCTTTTCTGTGGGCCAGCCAAAATCAATCTAACTCCTAAATTTGCACCCTTACACCATACACCCTACCCTTACACCATACACCCTAGCCTCAAGTCATGTCCAACTTTCTGAGTGCTCTAATTCCTTAAAATAGTAACCAGAACATTACGGTATGGCTTATAAAGTAAACTCACATCAATTTCTGCAAATTGGGGAAAAATACTTAACAAATAAGTGAGGTAATGCAAATTCTATTTAGGTGAACTCCACTGGCATCTTATGAACAGTGATTATATTTGTGACCAGTTTTCTGAAAGAACAGTTTGAGTCACTGCTACCATTTATATTCTGTTTTCTAACACATCTAAAGTTTAGGGGGTGGCAGAGGTAGGTGAATACATGATTTGAAGGAAAGAGAATTAGAGACTTCTGGCCCCAGGCTTAATACTGATTTACTGTGTGTTACCTCAATCCTCTCATCTTAAAATGAAATATATGGCCCTTTCCTTAAGACTATCTGGAAGAGCAAGTGAAACCATCATTTTGAGAAGACTTTGAAAAAGTTAAAAGTACCAACATAAAGATAAGTAGATATAATATAAGTGAGACTGTCCAGCATCCATATGTCCAGAATCCAACATTATGGCAAAACTGGAGGCCATTAAGAACGCTTCTATCTCTATTATAAAGGGCCCAAACTGGGTGAATTTCTATTTACACATACAGCTGCTAAAATACAAATGCAAAGATCCACAAGATAGGGATATCTTTCCACCAAAAAAAAAAAAGACCATGTATTGCTCCATTTCCTTTTGCCAAAAGTTAACAAGGCATAGAACAGAGCCCAATGAGACAATGAAGTAAAAATGATTCCAGTTGTTGAACCAACAGAAACCTGTTTTTAGTGCTCCTAATGAATTAAAAGACACTTACAAAGCCAGTGAGAATAATAATTTTTGCAAAGTTAAAATTAATCTGGAGGATTACATCATTAAGTTTATATAAAGTCTGTTGGCTGGTATTGTGCAGAAGTCACGTCGCTGAACCTTCTGTTTCCCAGTTACGATGACAAGATAAATGAAAACAAAACATAATGACATCAAGGACTTATGCAAGAAAGCCCAATGTATGTCACAATGACCATTAGGTCGAGCTCTACATATTTCCCATCATCTGCCCAATACTTCCACTCTCATCACAGCAGGTGACAACTGACCCCTGGACTTGGTATAAGTCACTCCTGGTGCACACTGACCTCTGGTTATGGGCCCTAGTTCAGGAACTGGACTTCTGCCTCTCTCTCCTGAGATGGAATTCCCATGTTGCAATTCCAGGAACTGGATACCCATCTGATAACCTCAGTTGACATCTCTTTCTTGGTAACCTACCTCATACTTCAGTTCCTCAAGGCTACACCCCCACGTGTTCTTGCCATCCCCTCAGTCAGGGAATGTATCTGTACCTGAGCACCAAGCAGTTGCACCCACTACTTACTTATAGTCCCCTTCTGTGCTAACATAGTACCTGCTTCACCATGTGTTAATATATGTAAAGCACTCAGAACAATGCCTGGCACATAATAAGTACTAATGACACATGAAGGCTTGTTATTATATGTATTCTAATTCCTGAATGTCCAGTCCACCTGTCAGGACCCCATTATTCCCAGACGGACCATCCACAAGGTACTGCTTCACTCCCAGCGCTGGGGATCCCATGTTCTGCTTGCCAGACCAAACCTCCTCCTGCAGTCACAGCTGAGTCTGTCACCTCCCGGAACCCACCACACCTTGTGGCCAGGACTGACTCCAGGTGAAGGTCCCTCCCAGTCTCCTCTCCTGCTGTACCAGTGAGACCATGTTAAACCAAGACTCCATGACATGACACCAAAAAGGTCAAAATGAGGGTTATATTCTCTATCTAGTGTCATGGCTAAAAACACAAAATTTGGAGTTAGATAGAGGTTAGTTTGAATCTTGGCCCTTCTTCCTACTCACATGTGACCCTGTGTGACTGACTTCGATATTCTAAACCTTGGTTTTCTCACCTGTAAAATGAGGATGATAATATATATGTCATGGACCCCTGGTTGCACAGTGGTTAAGAGCTTGGCTGCTAACCAAAAGGTCGGCAGTTCAAATCCACCAGTCGCTCCTTGGAAACCCGATGGGACAGTTCTACTCTGTCTTATGGGATCGCTGAGTCGGAATCAACTCAACAACGTTTTTTTTTTTTTAAATATGTATGTCATAGGGCCATTGCGACAATCAGGTAAGATAGTATAAGCACAGTGCCCGACACACAGTAAGCACTAAACACACAGCAGTTGCTATTATTATTTGCATTCTTATTCCTAAGGCAAGGCAAGAATGTATATAGTACATTTGGGGTGGGGGGGGGGAAATGATCAGGACTTAGAACCAGAATTCTACTTCTGGAAATCTGTCCTTTACAGTAACTTTAGCGGGTGTGCATGGATATATTTGGAAAGGGTGTTCACTATCTTTCATAACATAATGAGAGATATGTTCATTAGAGGTTTGGGCAGGAAACCAGGAAGCGCTAAGGTGTGTATCAGTGGCGACCTGGTTGCACAGATTGTGAAGAGAGTGGCATTCTCTGTGACTGTGGAGGGGCTGAGATGGACTGATCTGAAGAGAAAGGAGCCCCAGCATGGACTTGAAAGGCAACGGCAAGCTGCAGGGCAATGCGTGTAGGGTGGTACAATTTAACTAATAGGAAAAAAAAAATTCATGCATGTTTAAAAGCACATGAGCCTGTTTGTGTAAATAGTTTTTTGTAGGAATGAATGGGAAACTTTCAGAGACTGGGATGTGGTAAGGTGGGAGGCTGCCAGGGACAGTAACCCTGGCTTTTTATGTTACGGCCTTCTGAGCAGTTGATTTTTTATCTGCTTGCCTTCAGGGCTATCCAGGAGAGCTTCCTAAAATCACATGTGACTTTGTACAAGTGACTTCAATATTCTAAGCCTCAGTAACCCTAATATCCCTAAAAGCCTAATAAATCTAAAGCCAGGTTATTACCATCACCTGGAACCCTAAGAGGTCCCCTTCATCAACTGCAGAGAAGCACTGAGGACAAAGGTCCCCATGCCACTCCCACTGGCAGCACCTTCACAGCTCCCAGAGCTTGGCCTTTTCAGCCATCTGTGTCAAGGTCCCTTTCACTACTTCAAAGCCTCCCTCCTCACTGCCTTCCCCCCAAGAAGCCTATCTGAACTAATTAGGTAATCAGACTTGGCTGCAAATTTAAAAGCATAAATGCCTATCTGAGCACGAAAAGATCTGATACATGTATGTGCCACAAGTGTAGGATCATCAAGTTTCACCAGGAAATTTTCCATGTTCCTGTTTTCTATCAAAGCCTTCTTTGTCTGCTGTTTTCTTAAGGGTCACAAAGAGAGTCTTGGAGAGCTACAGCTCACCTTGAATGGGATGAGAAAGCATTTCCACACCTTGAATTCCTCCACCTGTCATGCACACTTAATTAACATTCAGCAAGGTCTCTCCACATTAATGGACTATTACCTATCAGAGAATCTCCAGCATTGTCAGAGTAGCTTCCTGTTTCAGAGCATCAAATAATGGCCTTTCAGGTCATGAAGCCAATTATGAATTTCAGCTTCCTTCTTTTTACAGTGCATAAGAAGGTCATGAAATAAAGAATGTTTCCTCCATAAACATTTTGTAATTTCCTTTTTGAGTGACTGATAAGTTCTTGACCTCTAGTTACCCGTCAACTTGGTGACATTCTGCAACAACAACAGTCCTGCCTAAGGAAACATAGATAAGAGATAGTAATACAGCATCTTTTGGAGAATTTCAGGAACTAAACCCTTGGGTGAGGCCCAAGAGGGCATGACCTGTACTAGCTGCTGTGCTATAATGCTTTACGTTACAGAAACTCACTGGGACATGGGAAATCACCAAGGTACATACCTACAGAGACTAAGAGCCTCCTCAGTGGTCTCCCTGAATCCAGACTCTTCCCTCTGCTGTATGCTTCCCATTGCCTTGAGGTGACTTTTCTCAACCCTGATCACGTGTCCCTCCCCTGCACAGAATCCTTCAAGGCTTCCTATTACCTCTCCAGTAGAGGCCAGATTCCTATATTTGGTATCTAAGATTCTCTTCAATTGAGACCTATTGGGAGATGACATAATGTTTTGAAATATAAACCATTTATTTTTCTCCTAGCATATTCTCCCTTTTTTTCCTCCCTATTCAAGCAAAGATCAGGTCCTATGTTCATTGTCTTGGGAGAGGGATGTGGCTAGGAGAAAGCAGAAGCAGCCTATAAATGTTCCTGACTTTTATTTCCAAAAGCCTAAGAACAAACCTGGGGGATGGCTCCAATGAACAAACCAAATAACTTGGTCAGAAATACCAAGGGAGGATTTTCCATAAATGCCATGAGTAGGAATCGGCTTTATGGCAACTAGTTTACTGGTTTAGAAAGAGAATACAACAGGGAAGAAGAAGAAGAAATGATAAGAACAGAGACATTTCTGGGTTCTAGAGAGGGTACAAAAGTCTAACAAAGGAAGCGCTCTGTGGTGGGTCTCAGCCTCACAGATGCTCATGCAACAGACTCGAAGGGCTTCAAAGACTGGGATGTCTCATGTCATTTTTCATGTTTCCTGTCATGCAGTAATGAGCCAATGGTAAGGACCAGATGCCCACTCCTCTGGAGAGGAGGAGACCTTAAAACGACTAAGAAGATGTCTCCCACAGCATGGTCAGAAACAGGCTTGAAACATAAATTATTTAAAAAAAAAAAAAGTCTTACTTCTGCTATAGTTAACTTTGAGGACCAAGATTCATTCCCACTATACTATCTCTCTAGTCATCTCTCTTACTACTCCCTCCCCATTTTAGAACCAATGCGTTAACATATTAAGGTCCTACTGACATTGCCGACCCTGAGATTTTCTACCCTAGTGACTTTGTGGGTGATATTTCTACCACATCAAGTGCCCTTCCCCTTTTTCCCTTCCTTTAAAGTAACATCTTTAAGGGTATGTAACATATCTTTCTCAGCTGAGATTCTCACACGCAGCACCTCAATAAATATTCAGTGAATAAATAAAAGAAACAGATGGAAAAATTAATGAATAAAAAGTTCTGACTGTTTCAAAGTTTAATTTCTGTGTCAGTTATTTGAAACAACAGTCTTTCACAGAAACAGTGCTATATATAATCACAATATACCATAATGTAAATGTATTTTTTTCAAGATTTTATACACAAAACACTAGAAATGAATATCAGATTCTTTTTATCTTGAATGCAGATATTATAAAAAGAAGAGCATTAGATTTAGGTAGAGGACAGAGAGACAGACAATGACATGGAGACTTTAAACAGGACTTATAGGTATTTTAAAGGCTCAAGCAAATGGGCACATTAGTTCCGCTTCAAAACATATGGTCTCCCTTCTTCTTGACAGAGCAATAGTATTTTTTTTTTTTTAATATTTTATTGTACTTCAGGTGAAGGCTTACAGAACAGATAGTTTCTCATGTAACAGTAACACACATGCTGTTTTATGACATTAGTTAACAACCCCACAACATTGTAACCCTCTAAATTCTCAACTTTTTTTTTTTTTTTTTTTTTTTGGGAGAAAACCACAATTGCCAAAACACCGTCTATTCAAAAATTTTTTTACATACACATTTAAGTGACATTGACTACGCTCTTCTAATTGTGCTGTTATTCTCACTTAAGATGAAGGCTTACAGGACAAAATAGTCTCCCATTTAACAGTTACTACAAACGTTGCCCTATGACAATGGTTAACAATCTCACAACACATCAACAATATCCTTACTCTACTTTGTGTTCCCTATCATCAGCTTCCTACTCCCCTTCTGCCTTCTGGGCCTTATCACTGGACTCCTGTACCTCGTTACTCTCATGGTTTTACTGGGCTGTCCACTCCCAGGCTGAACAGTGAACCTCGAAGGTAACTTCGCCACTGAGCTAAAAGGGTATCTGGGGGCCATACTCTTGGGGTTTCTCCAGTCTCCTTTAGGCCAGTAAATCTGGTCTTTTTTTTTTTTTTGTGAGTTAGAATTATGCTCTACATCCTTCTCCAGCTCTGTCCAGAACCCAGAGCAATAGTATTTTTATTGTTGCTAGTCATCAATAGGGTTTTTTTGTTTGTTTGTGTAGTTTATATTTGGAATATAAAGAAGGGGTAACCAGTCAAAAAAGGAAGGGCAAAGAAAAGGAATATATGCATTAAGAAGAATACGTGAATATGAAAAGAAAAAGCAGTATGTTGGGAAGGTAACTCTCTTATGAGCGGTTAAACAGAAGAAAAATAAAGAAAGGCAAGTTCTCTTAGGAGCAAGAAAAGAGACGACAGGGAGAGGTAGAGGATGGCTGTGTCCTATGGCAGGCCCCAGGTGGCACCATCAGTCTAGGTAGGATCACTGGTTGCCTTCTAGAGAAACTGGGACTAGCACTGGGAGGGGAAGGCTGCAGCATCAGAAGACAGAGTGCAACTGATTATTTCAAAATATTAATCATTCATATGTCAGATATTCATAACTATGGAATTACCTGTACTGTGGCTTGTTAATTGCATGTTGCTCTGATGTTGAGCAGTTTTCAGCGGAACTTCCAGACTGCAATGGACTAGGAAGAAAGGCCTAGCGATCTACTTTTGAAAATCAGCCAGTGAAAATCCTATGGAGTACAGAAGTCCAATCCCATTGTACATGGGGCTGTCATGAATTGGGGGCTGACTTGATGGCAGCTAATAACAACAACAAAAACGGAAATGCTTCTAGATAACCAACAATCATATATATTTTCTATTAATATTGGATTTCCTGATATGAGAATATTCATTCTGTATTAATCCTCCAAATTGTCTGATTTGCCTAAATCCTTAAGCTACATGATTGGTTTGAATAAGTGAATTGCTACATTCCCACCAGTTGGTTTTTGAAGTTTTAGTGACTAGAACTGAGAAACATCCAGAAAGGTCCCTCTGCTTCACTGTGCCATCATACTGCCTGTGCTAACCTCCATCACAGCACTTACTGTTCTTCCTGTGATTCTGGTTTATTCTTCTGTCTCCTTACTAAAATGTCTCCTTCTCAAGGACAGAGCCCTCCACTATTTACCTTTGTATCTCCTATGCCTGATGTCAAGGTTCTACTATCATTGTTGAACAAATGACTAATTTTATAACACTAGTCAGAATGTAAGACTGACAAAACAAAACAAAAATAAACAAGATAAAATAAAAAAATAATTATCCTATCCCAATACCACCAACAAAAAAAGGAACTCATTGCCATTGAGTCAATTCTTACCATGGCAACTCCATGTGTTACAGAGAAGAACCACTCCATAGGGTTTTCTTGGCTGTAATCTTTTTTTTTCTTATTAATTTTATTGTGTTTTACATAAAAGTTCACAGCACAAATTAGTTTTTCATTCAAAAGTTTATACACAAATTGTTTTGTGACATTGGTTGCAATGTGTCAGCACTCTCCCCCTTTCCCTTTCCACCCTGGGTTCTCTGTTTCCATTCGTCCAGTTTTCCTGTGCCTTCTTGTCTTTGCTTCTGGGCAGGTGTTGTGAATTTGGTCTCATATACTTGTTTTTTCTTTTTTTTTTTAATTTTCGGATGTAATCTTACAGAAGCAACTGGCCAAGCCTTTCTTCCACGCCACTTGGTGTGTTGGAACAGCCAACCTTTAGGTTAGTAGTCAAGCACAAACTATTTGCACCACCAGGGACCTCCTAATACCACAGCAGGGCAAAAATTATTTGCTGAATTGACAACATTATATATACTACAGTTTAGTGATATACTACTCTAAAATTTCTACATCAAAAAACAAATAAGTATTGAAGAATTTCATTAAAATTAATTCAAGCCTATCTTTAGTTAAATTGTTAATATAAAATATGATTCAATTATAAACATTATCAAACTACTGTGTTGTTTTGCTTTGAATTAAAAATAATCATCCATTTAAATCTATTGCTTCCCAATTTTTTTTTAATCTGTTCCCACAATTATTCATTTCACAGTAAAGATAGGCATAATCAAAATGCTTCAGGTGACATTATTAGTTGTATTCATCCTTCTCTCTAACAGCACAGTTAATTTTAGACAAGGTCTAATGGTTTCAACATTCAGGTTTACAGGCCTATGCTAAATGTATGGCCGCTTCACTAAAATTCTGTCAACTCCACCCTCCAGAATATTTATTTGTGAGGTCAAGATGTAGCCTTTCTATTTCCTTGAGAGAAAATGTTGCTTATGTTCCCACCACTTAATATCACTTAATAATATTGGTGTGTGATTAACACCAAGTTCCTGCTGTTACAATAGAGGTTATCACATTTCATGAATAGCAAACAATCTCAACCATTTCCAAGACTTCAGTTACATATAAATGCCTCAAAAATTTATGTATCTAGACATGACCTCCCTCCAAACTGAATGTGTGTGTTTGCAACTTTATACTGGGCGTCTCCACCTGAATGAACACACTGGTTGGCAATTCAACCTCAAAATTTCCAGCAGTGAATTCATCAGCTTCACACCCATCTTCCTGCTGTGACCTCTCCTGCTGTGACCTCTCTTTCAGTGAACCATGTTTAGATGCCTTTTGTTCCCCTACATCTCACTGTCCACATACACCAAAATGATACAAAAGTAATCTAAATTCAAAACAGCACAAAATTTATCAATGTTGCCTTTATACAATTTCAACAGAATTTTTTTTAACATTATAATCTTTAAGAGTTTGGTTTTTGTTTTTTAAAGAAAACCAGAGGATAAGAATAAGGCTTTCCTAAAAGCAAGTTAGCAAATGTAGAAAGCTTTGTATCACCCTTAGTAAAAATCTTGGGAGACCAAGTTATAAGTGAACTCAAGGAAAGAATTTAAATCTAGTAATGCAACAACCTTCCCGGTAGACAGAAGAGCAGTGCCCAGGATTGGTTTGTGAAATGTACTGGGGAGATTCACCTTAGGAACGTGGTCACTCTCACACTACCAGGGCTGACTTTGTTCATGATCACAGCTTGTCCTCCCTAAGTACCAGGAAGCAATACCACCTTCCAGGCCCTAAGAGTCCACCACCCACCTGTCAGTTTGTCATGCTGTGGTGCCCTGCATGTTGTGATGCTGGAAGATTTACCACCAGTATTTTAAATACTAGCAGGATCACCCATGGTACAGAGGTTTTAGCAGAGTCTCCAGACTAAGTCAGACTAAGAAGAAAGGCCTGGCAATCTACTTCCAAAACTTAGCCAATAACACCTCACGGATCACAACAGAACACTGGCTGACTTGCTTGCTATGGACACATCATCAGGAGGGATCAATTGTTAGAGAAACACATCATGTTTGGTGAAGCAGAGGGCCAGCAAAGACGAGGGAGATCCTTGGTGAGATAGACTGGCACAATAGCCACAATGATGGACTTGAACATGCCAGCAATCATCAGGATAATGCAGGACCTGGTAATGCTTCACTCAGTTGTACATAAGATTGCCACAAGTCAGAGTTGACTCAACGGCAGCTAGCTAGTTATCCATTAACCCACCCCATCCACCCATCCATCCCTAGGAGTACAATTCCACTTGCAGAAGAGAAGTAAACTCATCTCTCCCAATCACGAGTCAAAATATATACAATGTGAAACATATCCATCAGACTTGTTTAGTGTTGCATATTAGAAAAGAGGAACAGTAATCATTTCAATAACTCAAAGAGTTTTAATTTCTTACTAGGAATTCAGGAAGCATTCGCTGCCTACTTCTTCATGCCAATAATTCAACACATGAATAGCATATGTAACAACCTGAAAAAAAAAAAAAAACCCAATGCCTAGAAAAATAAATAAGCACATTTATATTAACTAGAAAAAATTACTCTTAGAAGAATTGTCTGCTAAAACATTTCGCTTAGAAGCATCTGGAAGTATGGGTTATGTCACTTACTGGGAGTATTAAATTTAATAACCCCAACTGAAAAAAACACAACACCCAAGAAAATAGGTAAACTGGTAACAGGCTGTTGAGTAACTTCAATGCTGGTTCAAACACACACAAGGCCATTTTAATGGTTCAATTTTACAGACTATCATTCTTGCATCTTGCCAAAAAAGGTGAAAAGGAATTTTTCATAAACATAATCCAAGCATAACTTTCATAGCTGAATAATGTCAATTTCTTTGATAGGACCAACAAATATGTAAATGGTTTTTCCAGATATCTCAGAATAATTATTTTAAATTATAATACAAGTAAGCTTACTGCATTTCAAATGTTGAAGTTTAGAAGTTGTAATGCCAAGCTACATCAAACAGTATATCTGATATTTAATTTTTGGAAAATTTTATCCCCACAAATACTTTTAATCATTCATGTATCAAATCTCAATTATCCAGAAGACATTGAAAAGGTTATTAAAAAACTCCCAACAAAAAAACCCCTGGCCCGGATGGCTTCACTGGAGAATTCTACCAAACTTTCAAAGAAGAGATAACACCACTTCCATTAAAGGTATTTCAGAGCATAGAAAAGGATGGAACACTCCCAAACTCATTCTATGAAGCCAGCATAACCCTGATACAAAAACCAGGTAAAGACACCACAATAAAAGAAAATTGCAAACTGACATCCCTCACGAACACTGACGCAAAAATCCTCAACAAAATTCTAGCCAATAGAATTTAGCAACATGACCAAGTGGGATTTATACCAGGTACACAGGGATGGTTCTTAGAAAAACAATCAATGTAATCCGTCACATAAATAAAGCAAAAGACAAGAACCACATGATCTTATCAATCGATGCAGAAAAGGCATTTGACAAAGTCCAACACTCATTCTTGATAAAAACTCTCAATAAAATAGGAATAGAAGGGAAATTCCTCAATATCATTAAGGGCATTTATACAAAACCAACAGCCAACATCACCCTAAATGGAGGGACTTTGAAAGCATTCCCCCTGAGAACAGGAGCCAGACAAGAATGCCCTCTATCACCACTCTTATTCAACATTGTGCTGGAGGTCCTAGCCACAGCAATTAGGCTAGAAAAAGAAATAAAGGGCATCCAAATCGGTAGGGAAGAAGTCAAAGTATCTCTATTTGCAGATGATATGATCTTATACACAGAAAACCCCAAAGAATACAAAAGAAATCTACTGTAACTAATAGAAGATTTCAGCAAAGTTTCAGGGTACAAGATAAACACACAAAAATCAATTGGATTCCTTTACACCAACAAAGAGAACTTTGAAGAGGAAATCACCAAATCAATACCATTTACAATAGCCCCCAAGAAGATAAAATACTTAAGAATAAATCTAACCAGAGATGTAAAAGACCTATAGAATGAAAACTACAAGAAACTCCTGCAAGAAACCAAAAAAGAACTGTAGAAGTGGAAAAACATATGATGTTCATGTGAAAATGTCAATTCTACCCAAAGCAATCTACAGATACAATGCAATCCCGATCCAAATTCCACCAGCATTTTTTAATGAGATGGAGAAACAAATCACCAGCTTCATATGGAAAGGGAAGAGGCCCCGAATAAATAAAGCATTACTCAAGAAGAAGAACAAAGTGGGAGGCCTTATGCTATCTGATTTTAGGACCTACTATACTCCCATGGTAGTCAAAACAGCCTGGTACTGGTATAACAACAGACACATAGACCAATGGAACAGAGGTGAGAATCCAGATATAAACTCATCCACCTATGAGCAGCTAATATTTGACAAAAGCCCGAAGTCCATTAATTGGGGGAAAAGACACTCTCCTTAACAAATGGTACTGGCAGAAGTGGATACCCATCTGCAAAAAACTGAAACAAGACCCAGACTTCACACCACGTAGAAAAACTAACGCAAAATGGATCAAAGACTTAAATATAAAATCGAAAACGATAAAGATCATGGAAGAAAAAAGAGGGACAACGCTAAGAGCCCTAATACATGGCATAAACACAATACAAACCATAAGTAACAACGCACAAGCACCAGAAGAGAGACTAGATAAATGGGAGCTCCTAAAAATCTAACACTTATGCACATCAAAAGACTTCACCAAGAGTCAAAAGACAACCTACAGACTGGGAAAAAATTTTTGGCTACGACAAATCCCATCAGCACCTAATCTCTAAAATCTACAAGATACTGCAAAACCTCAACAACAAAAAGACAAATAACCCAATTAAAAAATGGGCAAAGGATATGAACAGGC
>NW_004443941.1:33372741-33412021 GCF_000243295.1 Trichechus manatus latirostris
AAAAGCTAGAAATAGAAGTACTATAGGATTCAGCTATCCTGCTCCTTGGAATATATCCTAGAGAAATCAGAGCCGTCACACGAATAGATATAGGCACACCCATGTTCACTACAGCACTGTTCACAATAGCAAAAAGACAGAAGCAACCTAAGTGCCCATCAATGGACGAATGGATAAACAAATTATGGTATATCAACACAATTGACTATTACGCAACGATAAAGAACAACGATGAAGCTGTGAAACATCACATAACATGGTGGGAGCTGGAACTTATTACGCTGAGTGAATTCAGTCAGTTACAGAAGGACAAATACTGTATAAGACCACTACTATAAGAACTCAAGAAAAGGTTTAAACACAGAAGAAAACATTCTTTGATGGCTACCGGGGTGGGGAGGGAGAGTGAAGGTTATTCACTAACTAGACAGTAGGTAAGAATCATCTTAGGCGAAGGAAAGGACAGCACACACTACAGGGCAAGTCAGCACAACTGGACTAAACCAAAGCTAAGAAGTTTCCTGAATACAATCAAATACTTCGAGAGACAGAGTAGCAGGGGTAGGGATCTGGGGACCATGCTTTCAGGGGACATCTAGGTCAATTGGCATAACAAAGCTTATTAAGAAAATGTTCTGCATCCTACTTTGGTGAGTGGAGTCTGCGGTCTTAAAAGCTTGCAAGTGGCCATCTAGAGATGCATCAATTGGTCCCAACCATTTGGAGTAAAGGAGAACAAAGAACATCAAAGACACAAGGAAAGTATTAGCCCAAGAGATAGAATGGGCCACATAAACCAGAGACTTCATCAGCCTGAGACCAGAAGAACTACATGGTGTCCGGCTACCACCAATGAACATCCTGACAGGGAACACAACAGGGAGTCCCTGATGGAGCAGTAGAGGAATGGGGTGTAGAACTCAAATCTAGTAAGAAGACCAGACTTAATGGTCTGACTGAGACTGGAGGTGCCCCGGAAAGCATGGCCCCTGGACTCTCTATCAGCCCAGAACTAAAGCAATTTTCACAGCCAACTCTTCAGACAGGGATTAGACTGGACTGTGGGACATAAAGTGACACTTGTGAAGAGTATGCCTCTAAGTCAAGTAGATACAAGAGATCAAAGGGGCAGCTTCTGTCCAGAGGTGAGATGGGAAGACAGAGAGGGTTAGGAGCTGGCTGAATGGTCATGGGGAATCAGAGGCAGAAAGGAGGAGTGTGCTGTCGCAGAATGGGGTGAGCAATTAGGGTCTCATAACAATGTATGTATAAAAATTTTGTATGGGAGACTAACTTGAAATGTAGACTTCATTTAATTACAACAAATAAGAAAAAAAATCTCAATTATCCACAGGTCACTGAAAACCTACAAAGTGGGAGTAACACAGTATTTGGATTGCAGCTAATTTTTCTTTGACATCATTAGCATTTTGCGTAAGGTTAGCCTTCTGAGAAGAATTAATTGCAGGTGTGAAGAGAGATTTTAGGGATGCTCAGAAGTCAGCTCTCTCTAGTGACCATCTGTTACCTAAAATTCTACCATCACCACATCATTC
Source organism: Trichechus manatus latirostris (assembly GCF_000243295.1). NCBI lineage: Eukaryota > Metazoa > Chordata > Mammalia > Sirenia > Trichechidae > Trichechus > Trichechus manatus. The sequence continues at coordinate 33,374,298 of NW_004443941.1, forward strand.
TTTTTTGAGGCTTCTTGAAGAACACAACTGCTGAATTTTTCCTTTCTGTATCTCTAGCACCTAGTACAGGGCCTACAGGAAGTAAATGAATCAATTGCAGCTGCTGAAGGAAGTAGTAAAAAAGGCCTTCACAAGAAATGGGGCACTAAAGAAAAAATGGATGCCAGGTGGTGCAACGGTTAAATGCTCCGCTGCTAACTGAAAGGCTGGTGATTAGAAACCACACAGTGGCATCATGGGAGAAAGACCAGGTAATCTGCTTCTATAAAGATTACAGCCTAGAAAACCCTATGGGGCAGTTCTACTCTGTGACATGGGGTCACCATGAGTTGAAATCAACTCAATGGCACCTAACAAAAACAACACAACAATGAGAAGAAAACTGATCCATGGCAACCCCATGTGTGTCAGAGCAGAACTGTGCTCCACAGGGTTTTCAATGGCTGGGTTTTTGGAAATGGACTGCCAGGCCTTTCTTCTGAGGCATCTCTGGGTGGACTTGAACCTGTAACCTCTCAGTTAGCAGCTGAGCGCTTTAACCATTTACACCACCCAGGGAATCCAATGACAAGAAAATGGGGGCAAAATAATAAACTGTTGTTTCATTTGGGCAAATCAGCCCTGGTTTGCAAACACATCAATTTTATATCAATTTTTAAATGCTACTGAAGTGCAAACTTATTTAAGTATTTGGTTCATGACAATAATTTAGTATGTTAAATCTACTGTTTAAAGTTCTGTGAAGTCAAATATAACTGATGCCTCAATTATCCATTTCTGGATTGTCAGCACCTTGACTTTAGACCTTTAGCTCACAAAGGAATGAACTGTGCACTACATTATTATCTGACCACCCCAAACTAATGGGAAAAGTGGCAGAAACAACATTTATCTGTATATCGCCTTATAATTTACAAAGTATTTTCACATATTCAACTTGAAATATTGATATCTAAAAAAAAAAAGAAAATTGGTATCTCACAACAAATTTAGGGACTGTATCAAATTCAATTATTTCCAAACTTCCAAAAATAGTAATTAAAAATAAAGACAATATAAAGAACAACAAACATATAGCAGGTTTCCTCAAAAGGCTTTGCAGTTCTCATAATACACTGACTTTCTTTGGCACAACAGAAGACTATAAAAAGAAGTGATTTCTTTTTTTAATGCAGTATTCAAAGGGCACACAAAATCAACTGAACTCCCAGTGATCATTCTGAGATTATTATCAAAGCATCAGTATACAGCACTGCTTTACAGAAAAGGAAGAATGTCGACACTGCCTCATGCAGAAAGAAAAACACTGTGATACCTTTCAGTGAAAAATTAAAACAGTGAGGAAAGCCTAGTGATTACAGATTCTTTCTGCTCGATAAAGAAATTTCTTACAATTTTTTCCTCCCAGCTCTCTCCACTTTCTCACCTCCTATTCACTCCTCAACCCACAATAATCAGGTGTACCTAACCTCTTCATTGTCAATGCCCTGGCCAAGATTCATAAAGACTGCATCGCTGCCAACCCAAATACTATGTCCAGTGGCTATGCTGCCCGCTCTATGGAGGGTGACACTACTGACCACTCCCTCCAACAATCAGTGCGGGTCAGCAAATATCTCTGGATCACCACTCTTTGGTCACATGGTAGGAGTACATGGCCTCACCCCTTGAAATGAGGCAGCGCATATGATGTAATTAGGCCAATGAAACATGAGTGGAAATGACTTGGGCTGAAGTTTTACAAGCCAATACATTCTTCTCCATGAGTCTTCTCCTCTGCCACGTCAACCAGAAACGTTTCAGATAGTGGCTCTGCTGTCAGCTTGGGTAACAGACTGAAAATCACATGGAGAAGAATCCCCAAATGACCTGCAATAGACATGTTCCAGAGGTGATTATGTGGTACAGAGTCCAATGCAACCCCCAATGAGTATGTAGCATGAACAAGACATAAATCTTTGTTATTTAAAGCCCCTCAGATTATAGGGTCATTTCTTGGCAGAGCATAACCTAGCCTATCCTGATGGATACATCCTTGAATTCTACCTTCCTTTCATTATCTTGTAGGACCACATTTTTCTAACAATTCTTTACTTGCCTCTCCCATTGCTCACACTTCTGCCCAAAAGCCATTCTTCAGTCTACCTCTTAGATACTTGTTGAACAGCCTCTAAAATGGCCCACGATGATCCCATCTCCTGGTATTCAGGCCCTTGTGTAATTCTCTACCCTTGAACCTGAAGCTGGACCAAGTGACTTATTTCTAATGAACAGAAAATGGCAGTGATGGGACATCACTTCTGAGAATAGGTTACTCAAGACTGTGGCTTCTGTCTTGCCTGCAATCTTGCTGACACTGAGGGAAGCTAGCTAGCTAGCCCAGGTGGACAGATATGAAGAAGGCCTCTGGCCAAAAGTCACTGAAGAACCAACCAAGACCTGCTCACAAACATATGTTGCTGTTGTTAGGTGCTGTCAAGTCAGTTCTGACTCATAGCAACCCTACGGACAACAGAATGAAATACCGCCTGGTTCTGCGCCATTCTCAGCAATCATTGCTTTGTTTGAGCCCACTGTTGCAGCCATTGGGTCAGTCCATTTTGTCAACGATCTTCCCCCCTTTCACTGACCCTCTACTTTACCAAGCATGATGTGCTTCTCCAGGGACTGGTCCCTTGTGATAACATGTCCAAAGTCTCACCATCTTCGTTTCCAAGGAGCACTCTGGCTGTACTTCTTCCAAGACAGAACTGTTCGTTCTTCTGGTAGTCCATAGTTATATTCAATATTCTTTGCCAACACCATAATTCGAAGGCATCAATTCTTCTTCAGTCTTCCTCTGTCCAGCTTTCGCATGTATATGAGGCAACTGAAAATATCATGGCTTGGGTCAGGTACACCTTAGTCCTCAGAGTGACATCTTTGGTTTTGAACACTTTAAAGAGGTCTTTTGCAGCAGATTTGCTCAATGCAGTACTGGTTTGATTTCCTCACTGCTGCTTCCATACGCATTGATTGTGGATCCAAGTTAAATGAAATCCTTGACAATGTCAATCACTTCTCCATGAATCATGGTTTTGCTATAGGTCCAGTTGTGAGGATTTTTGTTTTCCTTATGCTGAGTTGTAATCCATACTGAAGGCTGTGGTCTTTGATCTTCATCAGTAAGTGCTTCAAGTCCTCTTTGCTTTCAGCAAGCAAGGTTGTATCATCTGCATATTGCAGGTTGTTAATGAGTCTTCCACCATTCCTGGTTCCACATTCTTCTTCAGATAGTCCAACCTCTCAGATTACTTGCTCAGCATACTAAGAATGGTGAAAGGATACAACCCTGATGCACATCTTTCTTGATTTTCAACCATACAGTATCCCCTTGCTCTGTTTGAACTGCTGCCTCTTGATCTACATACAGGTTCCTCATGAGCACAATTAAGTGTTCTGGAATTCCATTCTTCGCAATTTTATCAGTAATTTGTTATGATCCACACAGTCCAACACCTTTGCATAGTCAATAAAACACAAGTAAATATGCTTCTGGTATTCTCTACTTTCAGCCAAGATCCATCTGACATCTGCAAAGATATCCTTCATTCCGCACCCTCTTATGAATCTGGCTTGAGTTCCTGGCAGTTCCCCGTCAATGTATTGCTGCAATCACTTTTGAATGATCTTCATCAAAATTTTACTTGTGTGTGATACTAATGATACAGTTCAATAATTTCCACATTCTGTTGCATCACCTTTCTTTAGAATGGCCACAAATACGCATCTCTTCCACTCAGTAGGCCAGGAGGCTGTCTTCCAAATTTGTTGGTATAGATGAGCGAGCACGTCCAGTGTTGCATACCTTTGCTGAAACATCTCAATTGGCATTCGGTCAGTTTCTGAAGCCTTGTTTTTTGCCAACGCCTCCAGTGCAGCTTGGATTTCCTGAGTACCATCACTTCTTGATTACATGCTACCTTCTGAAATGGTTGAATGTAGACCAATTCTTTTTGTTACAGTAACTCTGTGTATTCCTTCCATCTGCTTTTGATGCTTCCTGCATCATTCAGTATTTTTCCCATAGAATCCTTCAAAATTACAACTCAAGGCTTGAATTTTTTCTTCAGTTCTTTCAGCTTAAGAAATGCTGAGCATGTTCTTCCCTTTTGGATTTCTAACTCCAAGTCTTCGCATATTTCATTATAATATTTTACTGTGTCTTATCAAGTTGCCCTTTGAAATCTTGCGTTCAGCTCTTTTACTTCATCATTTCTTCCATTTGCTTTAGCTACTCTATGTTCAAGAGCAAGTTTCAGAGTCTCTTCTCTCTTTTTTTTCTTTCTTCTCTTTTTAATTACCATTTGCTTTCTTCATGTATGATATCGTTGAAGTCTTTCCACAACTCATCTGGTTGTCGGTCATTAGTGTTCAGTGCATCAAATCTGTTCTTCAGATGGTCTCCAAATTCAGTTGGGATACAGTCAACGCCGTATTTTGGCTCTCATAGACTTGTTTCAATTTTCTTCAGCTTCAACTTGTTCTTTCATATAAGCAATTGATGGTCTGTTCTGCAGTTGGCCCCTGGCCTTGTTTTGATATGGAGCTTTTCCACTGTCTCTTTCCACAGATGTAGTCGATTTGATTCCTGTGGTTTTCATCCGATGAGGTCCATGTGTATAGTCACCATTCATGTTGTTGAAAAAAGGTATTTGCAATGAAGAAGTAGTTGGTCTTGCAAAATTCTATCATGCGATCTCTGGCACCGCTTCTATCACCCAAGTCGTATTTTCCAACTACTGATCCTTCTTGTTTCCAACTTTCACATTCCAATCACCATTAATTACCAATGTATCTTGATTGCATCTTTGATCAATTTCAGACTGAAGAAGTGGTAAAAATCTTCAATCTCCTCATCTTTGGCATTAGTGGTTGGTGGGTGAATTTGAATAATACTAGTATTAACTGGTCTTTCTTGTAGGCGTATGGGTATTATCCTATCATTGACAGCATTGTGTTTCAGGACAGATCTTGAAATGTTCTTCTTAATGATGAATGCAACGCCATTCCTCTTCATTTTTGTCATTTCTGGCATAGCAGACCATATGACTGTCTGATTCAAAATGGTCAATACCAGTTCATTTCAGCTCACTAATGCCTAAGATATCGATGTTTATTCATTCCATTTCATTTCTGATGACTTCCAATTTTCCTAGATTCATACTTCATACATTCCCTGTTCCAATTATTAATGAATGTTTGCAGCTGTTTCTTCTCATTTTGAGTCTTGCCACATCAGCAAATGAAGGTCCAAAAAGCTTGACTCCATCCACGTCATTAAGATTGACTCTAATCTGAGGAGACAGCTCTTCCCCAGTTATATTTTGAGGGTCTTCTGACCTAAGGGGCTCATCTTCCAGCACTATACAGACAATGTCCTACTGCTATCTGCTATTCATAAGGTTTTCTTTTCACTGGCCAACTTTTTTTAGATGTAGACTTCTAAGTCCTTCTTCCTAGTTGGTCTTAGTCTGGAAGCTCTGCTGAAAGCTATCCACCAAGGGTGACCCTGCTGGTATTTGAAATACTGGTGGCAAAGCTTCCAATATCACAGCAACACACAAGCCACCACAGTACAACAAACTGACAACTACATGAGGGGCTTGGAAATGGATCCTCCCGCAGTTAAGCCTTCAAATAAGACCACAGCCCCAAGGGACAGTTTAACTACAGTCTTATGAGACCTTAAAACAGAGGCACCCAGTTAAGCTGCACTTGGATTCCTGACCTACAGAAATTGTGAGGTAATATATGTTTGTTGCTTTAAGCCACTAAATTTTGGAGTAGTTTTGATATACAGCAAGAGATAACTAATACAGATTTCGATGTTTCTCTTCTTCCCACTCTCAATATGCAGGGTAATTTTAATCTTTTCCATTGTGTTAACCTCACATTCATCACTCTTGAATCTCTATTTTAAGCCTTGAGTCCTCTCCAAGGCTAGTATACCCAAATGCCTATTAGAAGTATTTTCACTTTAAGGTCCATACATTTCTTCAACCTCTACAACCAATATCTCTTCTCCAAAATTGCTTTCAATCTCCTGTAATCCATGTGTCAGCTGGCATGAAAACCTTCCACTCATTGCCCAAGCCAGAAACCTAAAAATAAGCCTTGACTCCATCCCCCTCACTCCCTACACCCAGTTACAAGCTTTACTAATTTGACTTTAGCTGTCCACTGCCTTCGTTCTGGACCATATTCTTTCCCAACATGTCTCTCGGCCTCCAGGACCCTCCACCCTACCGCTCACAATTATATTCTACTCAGTCACTGTGACCTCTCCAAACAGCAGATCTGACTGTATCACTCTCCTGCTGAAACTGTTTCAAAGGACTAAGCCATTAAGACCAAATCCCTGACTCTGGGACCCAAAACCATCAATGACAGGCCCGTTCTCCTAGGCTCCCTCTACTTCACCATCCAATTACAGGGCACTACTTGTAGTTCTCCAAACTCAGCTCTTTGTCTATGTCAGGCTGCTACAGCTGTGCACCTCTGCACAGTTTCCCCTACCTTATAAACTCACCCGACCCAGGCTGCTGAGTGTACTCTTAGCCATCCTTCCGAACTACTTACGCATCACTTTTTGTCTGAAGCCTTCCCAGACCACTTCCCACTGCAAGAGAGTAAATTTCTCCTCTGAACGTTTACCTGTCACTGTAATTAGTAGACTGTATTCTAATAACCTGTTCATTAGCTTGTCTCTCCCACTATTTCAAGTTTCTCACCATCTCTGAGAACCTTGAACATCTATCACAGAGCCTAGTCCATAATAGGATATTATAACATATTATATTAAACAGAACTTTAATAGGTTGTATGTGACCACTCCTCAATTTCTGATTCAGCAGTGTTCTGAGAATAAAAAAGTATCAGAAGTATAAGAATCAGGAGGCAGGGCCAAGATGGTAGAGTAGTCAGATGCTTCCTGTGGTCCCTCTTACAACAAAGGTGTGAAAAAACAAGTGAATCGATTATATATGACAATCTAGGAGCCCTGAACATCAAAGGCAAATTGAGGAATCGGATTTGAGTGGCAGGGGGACGGAGAGATGGTTCAGAAGCAGTGAGGAGTTACCAGACCTGACCCCAGCGGGAACCAGCACCCTGCAGGCCGGATCAGCTGGCATGCCCAGTGAGGCAAACAGTGGCACTCAGGACGTATTTTCCACATGGGAAGAGACCAAGTGGCGGAGAGGCTACTGAAGCCTCCAGAACCAGTGAAAAGCAGTGCTCAATCAGCAGAAGATAAGTACATGCATCTAACCCACCACACAGATCAAAAAACACCCCCTTTGGGAAGAACCTCTCTCCCATTTACCCCCCCCCCACCCCCACTCTGCACCAGGTCCTAGGCCTGCTTCAGTGATTGCCAAATCCCCTGGGCCAGAAGTAGGACCCGTCACGTGCCTTGAGCCGTTCTCCCGGCGTTGAAGAAGAAACAAATTAACAAACAGGGAAAAAATAATCTGTCAGCTCCCCTAAGCCAGGAACTCAGGACAGACACAGCTCCTTTGACCAAGCACAGCTCCCTTCCCTAGGCACAGGCATAAGGGGTCCACGGACTATGAATGCCTTTCACCCTTGCATAGACCTGTGTGGGCCCGTTTCAACAGCGTAGGCCCTCATTAGCACAATACAACAGGGTATATACCTGAAGCCTAACTTCAACTCTATCAGCTGTATGGTGGAGTGGTAAGTTCGTGACATTTGATATCGCTCTGCCCATTAAGCAGGGTCCTCACCTACCCACATCAGAGGCCTGAGGACTCGTGGCTCCACCCACGCTACCTAGCCACCTGTGACAGGGGTCCAGGAATAAGTGGTGCCTTCCTAGTCCTTACAGCCAACAGCACTGGGTGCCCATAGTCTGGCTGCAAAACCCACCCACCTACACACTCTAGGAAACAGGGACACTCTTTCCTCCCAGACACTCAGGGACAGCCATCAGCCCCCTGCCTTGCTCAGCATGTGACCCCCTACTGCAGCCAGATACCTGTGTCTACTCCAATCACCCCTGCCTATCTAGGACTGTAGGTGAGAGCCTGCACCACACACTTGGTGACTGACTACCTGGACACCTAAGCTGAATCCATACAAGAAAAGTAAACAGACTCCTGGGCTCACATACCTAGTAACAGATCTAACCACCTGGTGACAGGATGTTAGAGCTTCAAAGGCGCCAATAATCAAATAAGCTCACATGAGCAGCCTACTTGGAGTATATCAAAACAAGAAGCTAGGACACAGTGGGTAAACATAAAATAAATATAAAAACTTATTGATGGCTCGGAGACAACAGTCAATATCAAATCACATAAAGAGGCAGATCATAATGGTTTCAGCAAGCTCCCAAAACAAAGAATCAAAAAATCTTCTGAAGGAAGGGAACTTCTTGGAATTACCGGAGGTAGAACACAAAAGAGTAATAAAAGGAACTCTTCAAGAGATCAGGCAAAATGCAGAAAAAGCCAAGGAACACACCGACATAGCAATATAGGAACTAACAAAGATTACAGAAGAGCATAATGACAAATGTAACAAGCTGCAAGAATCCACAGAGAGACAGCAAACAGAAATCCAGAAGGTTAACAATAAAATTTCAGAATTAGACAACTCAACAGAAAGTCATAGGAGCAGAACTGAGGCAATGGAAGTCAGAATTAGTGAGATTGAAGATAAAGCACTTGATACTAACTTACTTCAAGAAAAATCAGATAAAATAATTTAAAAAAATGAAGACACCTAAGAATTATGTAGGACTCTATCAAGAGGAATAACCTACAAGTGACTGGAATACCAGAAATGGGGGGATAACAAAAAATAGAGAGAATTGTTGAAGATTTGTTGGCAGAAAATTTCCCTGATACCATGAAAGATGAGAAGATACCTATCCAAGATGCTCATCAAACCCCACATAAGGCAGATCCCAAAAGAAAGTCACCAAGACATATTATAACCAAACTTGCTAAAACCAAAGACAGAGAATTTTAAGAGCAGCTTAAATGAAAAGTCACCTACAAAGGAGAATCAATAAGAATAAGCTCGGACTATTCAGCAGAAACCATGCAGGCAAGAAGGCAATGGGATGACATATATAAAGCCTTGAAGGAAAAAAATTGCCAGTCAAGAATTATATATCCAGCAAAACTGTCTCTCAAATATGATGGCGAAATTAGGGCATTTCCAGATAAACAGAACTTCAGGGAATTTGCAAAAACCAAACCAAAAATACAAGAAACACTAAAGTGAGTCCTCTGTTTAGAAAATCAGTAACATCAGATAACAACCCAAGACTAGACCACGGGACAGAGCAACCAGATCGAAAGCCAGATAGGGAAGTCACAAAAATAAATCAAAGCTAAAATACTGTAAATAGGGAAACAGAAATGTCAATATGAAAAAGATGACAACATTAAAACAAGAAATAGGGACTAAAAAAATGTAGTCATCAATCTTTCATATGGAGAGGAAGTCAAGGCAATACAAAGGAATAAAAGAGTGGTTTAAACTTGGAAAAATAGGAGTAAATATTAAGGTAATCACAACGGAAACTAACAATCCTACACATCAAAATAAAAAACAAGAAAAATATACAGACTCAGAAGTATAAGAATCACCATCAACTTTGCAGAAACCAGAAATTCCTACCCCATGATCAGGTACCCTCTGCCATCTCTACTGCTACTACTAAGCTTTTATTCCATATTCCCTGTCCCCTAGCCTCAGCAAGTCATTCTGTTTCACTCTTAAGATGATGCTCCACTTGCCAGTGCACAAAACACAATTCTTCTGGTTTTTTCTACATTTTATTTATCTCACCTTACTCATTTTTCAATATTTAAAAACTGCACATAAGACTTTAAGACATGTTAGCAAACCTCATATGAGGTATCCTTAACTACCAGTCTTTACTCCTTTACGTATTTCGTAGTTGTTAAATTTACTCATAAAGGAAAGGACAGACTGCAGGTAATGGTCCTGAACCCTGGCCATAAGGAACTTTGGATAAAACCTCACTCCCCGGGCTCCACCCAAACCACCTGAACTCACTGTGGGGGTGTGGTCTGATCGTGTGTATTTAAAAGGAAAAAAAAGTCCACAGGTGCTTCTGGTGTATACTAAAAGAGAACCACTGCCTTGGAGAATCTCTCGTTCAACCTAGTAATTACATGAAGATGAGAAGCCCAGTGAGATGAATTGTCTGGGTTAAAATCATACAGCTAGTGGCCATACTGGAGTTATGATCTGGTTCCCCTGACTCCAGTACAAGTGTTCGTCCCCTACACCACACTGTCTTCTCTAGTGGGGTCCACTCTGAGCTGGACTCTACGGGGATACACTTGAGAAAGGCACAACCCTATCTTCAAGATGTTGCTGGCACAGTAGCTGCCAATTAGAAATGAAGGAGCCTGTTGGAACACACCTCTTCCATAAGCTGTAAGAATAAACCAAAGAATGGGGTAGGGGTTCCAATCTTTGCAAGCTGGGTGTGGTCCTCAGATTTTTGGGAAGTTCCCAATGTGCGCTGGCAAATCCAGGCATTCTGCTCACATGAAACCACTGAACAATGAAGAGGTACCTACTTAGGTGAGTTAACTGGGAAGGCATCACTTTAAAAACTAAAAGGACTTCTTAATCAAATCCCAGCCACACCTGAGATGAGGACCTGAGGTCACCAGCTACAGCTAGCATCTGCCGCCTAATGCCAGCTAAGTGGTTTCACCTTCCCGGACAGGCATGCTGCCTCAGTTTATTTTACCCTTTACTTTAGGGCCACAGTCACCTTGCCATGGCCCTAAGCAAATAATCCGTGGCACAGCAACAACAAACAACTCCAGATGGGGAAATGACAAACTATTCCAACAAACTTTTCAAAGGGGGGGGGGACCCCATAGATATTTCTGTGTTTTTTTGTGAGCAGTTGGATAAAAAATAATAAATCTACCAAATACCAACACCTCTCCAAAAGGTTTCTTGCCAGTCCCATGATGAGTGCTGTTAAGAATGAGTTTCTGGCAGAGAGAATGTGACACATCACTGAGTAAAGGCAGGCCCAGCCCTAGCTGGAAATCTTTGTCAGAACTGGGCTACGCTTTCACTGTAAGAAGTTTAAAATGAGGGCAAATGGTGAAGTCACATCCATGAGTCATTTTCCCACATGTTATGCTGGCTTTTTGACATGATCAATAGACCAAGGACTCAGAAAGCTTCTTTTGGATTGTGAGCTGTTTAGAGCTCTTTGGGGAATAGTACTTGATATTTTGAGGAAATCAGAAGTACTGTACCCAGCCACCCACCATAAATAATCCAGAGAAATTAAGACTGCATAAAATAGTAAAAACAATGGGCATTTGCAGATAAGAAAGGAGGAAAGAGGAAGATGGGGAGGCAAAAATTAAAACTGGAGCGCATTAATCTTTGTTCTCTAGAACTGTTCTCTATAAATTGGAAGCAGAAAACCAGTTTGGGAGCAGAAGTTTGTGCTACGGGAATCTAAGTCTCTGAGGCTTGAGAATATTCTCGAACCAGAAACTCCAGGCTGTGTGTGTGTGTGTGTGTGTGTACACACACACACACTCCCCAGGGGTTTCAAGGTCAGCAGGGTCACTGTTACCTACCTCTTCTTCCTCTTCATCCCGGAAATGCCTTAGAAAACAGCAAAAACTCTCGATCATGCAGCTATGAATCACCTACCACCTTCCCAGGAGATAACACCATTTTCCAGACCAAGGGGGACTATCCAGAGGGAATGCAAGAATGGGTGCTAGATCTGGGGAGGCTTGGGAGCTGACGGACTAGAGAAGAGATGTTCCCATAAACAGAAGGAGAAAGGAGGCAGATGGGTCAGCAGAGTGAGGAGGCAGGAATCCATGCATAAAATCAACAGCATCTTCCTCCTCAGCCCAAGCTCTCAGGAACTAGGACTTGAACAGGGCTGTCCACTTAGGGAAGTGGGAAGCACCTGACAGTACAGGGAGAAGGGTCAACTGTCTTTGATTTTGCTCAGCCCTCTCCCAGACAACTTAAACACAACTATAGAATAAGAGTGAACTTCAGGTGAGCAAAACTTCCAGGACAAAATAAAATACCAAACAAAATTTTCTTCACAACTATTGGTTTTTTAAATAGATCTTTATCAGGACACAAAAACATTCATTCACTGAATTTGAACAGTTAGAAGAATTAAACACCAAAATAAATCAGATGTCAATAAAGTTTTCCAATAAAGGGCCAGTTAGTAAATATCTTAGGCTTTGTGTGCCAAGAGGCAAAATCAAGGATATTATGTAGGTACAGAAATAACAAAAGGATAAAACAGTTCCCTCAAATTTTTATTGCTAAAATTCAAACCATCATCATCATCACCATAATTAAGTAGAATTATTTGTAATACATGTCTCATAGTAAGAGTAATGAAATTATTTTGGGGGGATGGCAATTTGCTTAATTGGGATGCAAATTTAGTGTTCCTTATCATCAAAATCAATTGCAAACATTCATTTATTAATACTGATCTGTAATGAGATTTAATGTATTTCATCTTGGAAAATGTCTTTTCATACAAATGTTGTTGTTGTTTTTGGGTGCCATAGAGTTGATTTTCAACTCATAGTGACCCCGTGTAACAGAGTAAAACTGTCCCATAGGGTTTTCTTGGCTACAATCTTTACAGAAGCAGACTGCCAGGTCTTCTCCCTCGGAGCAGTTTGAACCACCAAACTTTCAGTTAACAGCCCAGAGCTTAACTGTTGCTCCATGGCTCCTTTTTCATACAGATAAATAATATCAAATACTGATATCGATCCATGTGCATATTATTTTAATTTCATACATTCATCACTTGGAAGGCATTTAAGGAATTCAATTAGATTCTTCTTTTGACACTTGCCTTTTAGCATGCCATTATATTACAGATAATCACTTCCTACTGAAGTTATGTGAAAGATCCTCAATTGCACAGTTAAATGGATTTTGAAATATGGAAACTTCCTTTGCACTTTCATCAAGGAACAAAAAACACTGCTAGTATTATAGTCTGAGCTAAGAAAATATATATGCTACAAACTTGTGTGGGAATGGAGATCTTGTTTCTTGTTTTAACTTCTGACAACACGGGAAGTGCATAAAGTAGCTTGGCATTACCAGTAATTCAAACAATGTTAGCTTGTCATCTAAATGACCTTTCATCAATATTAAGTTTTGCATTTAAGCACTGTTTTGCTTTGTAATTTTAGGTTGAATTCATTGTCAACTCTTCAGCAAAAGCTAATTTCCAAAGCCATTTTGTGTTTAATAATAGTGGTTGGAAGTGATTCTTCTTGCTCAAGCTCGGCCTTGAGCTAATAAAATAAAAAATAAAAATAAAAAAAAAAACTTTACCACCACTAAGCCATCAAACTTCTGTATGGTTAGGAACCCAGGATATTCAGCTTCTATTTCTGAGAGCAAATGAAGTTCACCACTGACACCACCTGTCCAATAACATAAGACAGATTCATGTATCTGTGTAGTACCTGGCAGTAAATCAAACAGTAAATGGCCACAGACTTTAAATACCTTGCATTTTCACAAGCTTTGTAAATTTATCTAATTAAGCCTTTTTTGCTCCACACATATTTTTATCACCATCAGTTTTAACATATCTTATCAGATTCCACTTCAGGTATGTACTGAGTTTATGTTTTCTCAGTTTCTTTGAAAATATTCTCACCTGTAGCTGTCCTATGCAGATTATTCATAGAGGTTAACTTTTCAGTCACTTCAAACTCTACACTGATCCCTCAAGAAAACAACAACTGAGCAATAAATATCAGTAACATTTATTGACTCATCAAGAGCCAAGCAGAACCATTCAAAATCATTTGCTGGTGTTTTTCTTTTTAATTGACTATTGACAATGAGCACAATGTCCTCAGCTCCTCAAGCAACAGTTATCTCCTGAAGACAAATACTCTAAAACATGTTTTTGTTTTTTCTTTCTTCTTCCTGGACATGTTTTTTTCAGTTGCTGCAATCAAACATGATTTAATTAACCCACCATCAACAAATGGCTTTCCTGACTTGGCTGACAAATGAGCCACTTGCAAACTCTGGTTGCAGTTTCATTTTCATTTTTAATTTCTGTGAAGAAATTCTGCCGTAATGAGAACTCCGTTTTAAGTTTTCCCATTTTTTATCATTGCTTTCCTGTAAGTTGGGAATATTGTGATTAGTGTTTAGTTAGATAATGCAAATGAATATTGTATTCTTTTGGCACAGTTATAGTCTCATTACATAAGAAGCACAATGCTTTGCTGTCTAATTCAATAACAAAATAATCTGCACTCCACAGTGACTTTAAAGTGTGACATTCAAAGTCTACTTTTCCCTTCTTGTTTTGACATGAAAGATATGCACCCGTTTTAAAAAAAAAAAAGTCTCTGTAAGGCAATATGCACAGCACTCAAAACACGGTTCAGGTACAGTTACATCACTGCAATGCGTAGGGCACCAAGCAATGGTGCAAGGTGATAGAATGCAACATTTGTACAGTCTCTGTCACAACTACTCTACTGCTGTAGTGCAATAGCAGCTATAGCAATATATAAGCAAATGAGCATCACTGTGTTCCAATAAAACTTTATTTATGGATACTAAGATTTAAACTTCATTAATTTTCACACTATGTATCACAAAATATTATTCTTCTTTTGATTTGTTTTGATCACTTAAAAATATTTTTAAAAAATTCTTAGCTTATGGGACATACAAAAACAAGCAACTGGTCATCGTGTACTGACCCGATTGAAATGAGATTTGGTTCTGTCACGTGGCAATGTCATTATCAAGCCCTTACCCTTCCCATTTGAGGAAGGTGGAGAGAAGTAGGATGCCACTGGTTCCATGAACGGGGAGAACAGATACCAGTACAGAATGAAGAAAATAGGGCTCAGAGATACTACAGATAAACCTTGCCCGTTTCATAGTTTTGCCCAGCTCTAGCCCATTTATCTTCAGATACACTACAGACGACAAATTCCCTGACACTAAATGCAGCCCTGGTTATTATTATGACAACAACCATCAACTATGGGATAAATGCTAATGTCTCAGGCAATGACTTTGGAGCTTTACATTTAATCTTCACTGTAACATTGTGAGAAACCCTGGTGGCACAATGGTTAAGAGCTATGTCTGCTAACCAAAAGGTCAGCAGTTCAAATTTACCAGGCACTCCTTGGAAACCGTATGGGGCAGATCTACTCTGTCCTTTAGGGCTGCCATGAGTTTGAATCAACTCAACAGCAATGGGGTTTTTTTTTTTTTTTTTGGTTATAACATTGTGACATAGGCGTAATTATCCCCCGATGAGAGAACTGAAGTTCAGACACATTACATGATTTCCCTACAGTCCTAATACTGGTAAACAGCAGAGCAGGAACTCAAACTCAGGTCTATCTGATCCTTAACCACTGCTCTAGACAGCCCAAAGTAAGGTACCTGAACCATCAGACAAGTGAGCTCCAGAAAACAGCAAAGAATGGCCCTTCTACCTGGGAAGGTCACCCTCTTTGACCAAGACTGAGGCTTATGAGGGACAGACACTATTCAGAGTAGAGGACTTGAACTCTCATCAAGCTGGCCACACCCTCTAAAAGAGCAGGTACAGGACAGCATCGCCTCATTACCTTCTTCTCCTGGTAAAAACGGTAAGTTTGTAGGCCCCATGCAGAGGCTCTGGGTTTGGAATAAGCACAATCACCATCCTTCGTGAGTGCCTGGTCCAGAGTAGTAGAGAGTGGAAGGAGTCAAGGAAACTATTTACCCATCTTTACTCCCTCTCTATTCCATGACCCTTTCCATCCTCCTGAACAGGCTGGCTTTAATCATAGGTGGCCTTGGAGCCTGCCAGTATGATAAGGTTTGACTGCACTCAAATCTCTTCAGCAGACTGACCTGAATGAAGGAAGCCCTGGTTAAATGCTACAACTTATAGAGGAAACATATCAGAAACATTCCTTATTAGCCAGTATGTAATACCTTAATGTAAATTAGTCTGCCAAACTGTTGTTCAAATTTCTGGCCCCCCTTAAAAAAATGAAAACTTTGCAAATGGCCCCCAGCCACCCACATCCACTCACACCTCCCTCAGAAAATTCCACATTTCCAGATGATCCAAGAACCCAGGAATAAATCTATTAATTTTTAGTAGGATTCTATGTTTCAGCATGCCTCCCAGACTAGCATCTCCCAAACTCTTACTTACACTCTTTTAATACCTTTGAGAAGTAGACAGAACATTGTTATTACCCATATTTTACTGAAGGTAAAAGGAAGAAGAGAAGTGAACTGATTTTCACCAGGTGACAGAATCAGAAATACAACTAAGTACAGAATTAAAATATTCAGGCTTTAATTCATTTTTTAATCTCCTGCTCTTCTTCCCCCCTCAGAAAGCAAGCTTAATGCCAGCAGTATAAGATTCTTACACCCACCCTTATAGACCTAATCATATTCTCCACGTATCTGATTTCAGTTTCACAAAATCACTCTTATGATTAATACATAAAGATGCTATTAATGAATTTATCAATCAAATGTGACTAATAAAGCCCCTAACAGGTTCACAATACTACACTGGACAGTATGAAAGATACAAATGGGCATCCTGTTGCCTCTGCTATTAAGTCAATTCCAACTCATGGTGACCTCATGTGTTACACAGTAGAACTGCTCCACAGGGGTTTTTTGGCTGTAATCTTTACAGAAGTAGATCACCAGGCCTTTCTTCTGTGGTGCCACTGGATAGGTTTGAACCACCTAACTTTAGGTTAGTAGTTGAGCATAAACTGCACCACCAAGGAATTACAAGGGGTATAAGACTTAAAAAAATCAGTTCCTCCAGGTATTCATGCATTTCGGGCGAAGAAAAATGAACATAAAACAAATAGCTGACCACCACAGCAGCGTTGTCTACTATACTAGTTTCTGGTGGCTGCTGTAACAAAGGACCACAAACTGGGTGACTTAAAACAACAGAAATTTATTCTCCTACAGTTCTGGAGGCCAGAGTCCGAAATCAAGGTGTTAGCAGGAACATGTTCTCCCCAAAGGCTCTAGGGAAGAATCCTTCCTTGCCTCTTCCTAGCTACTGGTGACTCTCAGCAACCCTTGGTGTTCTCTGGCTTATAGACATATCATTCTAATCTCTGCCTTTGTTGTCACATGATGTACCCCTCGCTATGTGTCTCTGTGTCTTCACAGAGAACACCAGTCACTGGATTTAGGACCCACCCTAATCCAGTATGACCTCATCTTAACCAATTACATTTGCAAAGACCCTATTTCCAAATAAGTTCACATTCTCAGGTTCTGGGGGAATATAAAATTGGGGGGACAATATTCAAACCAGTACATTTGGTGAAAAAAAAGTATCAGATGGTGAGTTAACCCCTGTAACCCCTGCCTTCTTCTAGAACAAGTTATGTTCTCTCATTATTATGTAATTAAAAACCAAAACCAAACCAGTCGCTTTTGAGTCGATTCTGACTCATGACAACCCCATGTATCTTAAAGTAGAACTGTGCTCCATAGGGTTTTCATGGCTGTGACTTTTCAGAAGCAGATCATCATGTCTTTCTTCCTAGGCACCACCCAGGGAACTATTCTGTAATTAAATATCTGTAATCTTTGTATGGCTATCAATTGATGTCCTAAATGTTTAGAAAAGAGAAAAGATCAACGGTAGTGTGGAGGCATGAATGGGTTGAGAAAGTAAATAAAAAAGATAACGTTTGATCCATTCTTCGAAAAGGAGCAGGATTTAGACAGGCAGAAGGGATAAGAACAACGTGCCAGGTGAGCATGCCAGGAAAGAAACTGCCCCAAGAAAAGGCATAGAGGTGGGGCTGAGCATAGGATAGCTGATGGAAAACACGAGAAATGAGGCTGGATAAGAGGAGTGGAACAAAGTCATAGATGAGCCTAAAGACGCAAAGTAACATGAATTTAAGACTACAGAACTAGGCCCTCAATGAGCAGGGGAATGATATTTCAAAATAAGGTCTTGGGTTGGCAAGAATGTGGAGAAATTGGAACCCTCATCCATTACTGGTGGGAATTTAAAATGATGCAGCCCCTGTGGAAGACAGTTTGGCAGCTCCTCAAAAAGTTAAACATATAACAAATATTTATTATTATTTTTTATTGTTATTGCCGGCAAGTCAATTTCAACTCATAGCAACACTATAGGACACAGTATAACTGCCTTATGACCCAAAAACTCCACTCTTAGGTAGACACCCAAAAGAACTGAAAGCAGGAACTCGAACAGATACTTGTACACCAATGTTCACTGCAGCATTACTCACAATAGCCAAAAGTGGAAAGAATCCAAGTGCCCATCAATAGATGAGTGGATAAACAAAATGTGGAATATCCATACAGCAGAATATTATTTGGCCATAAAGAGAAATGAAATTCTGATACATTCAACAATATGGATGAACCCTGAAAACATTATGCTGAGTGAAATAAGTCAGACACAAAAGGACAATGGATGGTCCCACTTATACGAAATATTTAGAGTAGGTGAATGCACAGAGATCCGTTTATCAGTGGTTACCAGAGGCTGGAAGGAAGGGTAAACGGAGAGTTATTACTTAAAGGGTATTGAGTTTCTATTTAGGGTGATGAAAGACATTTGAAAATGGATAGTGGTGATGGCTGCACAACATGGTGAATGCAATTAATGTCACTGAATTTTACACTTAAAAATGGTTAAAATATTAAATGTTTTGTTTTAGGCCAGAGGGAGTTAAATCTAAGCACCTGTGTGAAGAATAGATCAAACTGAACAGGCTAAAATCAGGGAAGCCAGCAAAGAACCTACAGTGGTAACCAGAAGGAGAATGGGAAGGACTTGGTCCAGGCTGGTAAAGGAAGAGATGGGGGGAAGAGATGGGGGGAAAAAGAGAGCCAAGAAACTCTCTGAGAGGTAGACAATAAAAAGATAGACTGGGTGGCTGGTCCAATTTCTGGAATGAAGGAGAAAACTCTCATCTAAAAGTAATGGAATTTTGAGGACAAGAATTGATTTGTAGGGGAGATCGTGAGGTGTATTTTGGAGCAGTTGAGGTTGGGAAGAAAACTCTGGCAATCTACTTCCAAAAAATCAGCTACCGCAGACTGGATGGAGCACAGGTCTGCTCTGACACACCTGGGGTCACCAGGAGTCAGAGTCGACTCGACAGTAACAGGTGGCACAAGTGATAGTGAGGTTGAGACTACAGGGAATATTTAAATGTTCTCAAAGTTTTTTAAGGCCTGTAGGAAGTTATAATTCAGAATTTGGGGACCAGCAACACCTCTTCCAGCTATAACATTTTATGAAAAAAGCCCCAAGACAAAGCTACGAAACCCACTCTGGTCTTTTACCAGAGCAAAATGACTCAAAAGTTTGCTGAAATTACGAATGCTAATTTAGCAAACTTAGTTAATCTACATTCCCCTTGTAAATGTCAACTGAACTAGATTATAGTAAATGTTAGATTGAAGTAACAGGTACAAAGCATCTAAATCATCTGAAAATAAGACCTCAAAGGCAAGAACATCAACAACAACGATAAAAGAAACACAATTCTGGGCCATGGAAAGTAGGACAGGGATGATAAACACGTAGCAAGCATGTCACTATCAGCAATCCATCACAGATAGCAGTATTCATCTCTCCCATACTCTTTCCTACTGGCCCTTTTCCATAAAACACTCCAGATAGCCACTTCCAATTGACTGGAATTTGAACTTCAGATGAAATGTATTTGCTATCTCAAATATCACAGAAATCATAACTATACATGAGGCTTTTAGAATTCATCATTATGTTATAATGGTTATAAGGCTGACTCAAATTTAAGGAGTTAGGTTATGTCTGTAGCATAACAGGCAAGGACTTCCGGAATTGGTCCCAACCTACTCTTTGAGACCTAGTATATCTACTTCCTGGTTTGTATTGTATCATGTTTCATAAGGTAGAGGGTCAAGGGAAACCCTCAATGAAAAGGATAAACACAGTTGCGGCAATAACAGACTCAAACATACCAACAATAAGGAAGATGGTGCAGGATCAGGCAACATTTTATTCTGTTGTACAGAATAAAACTGTATAACACTGAATGGCAACAAACAACAACATCGTATTTATTGGAACACATCTTATCTCCTCTCTTGATTATAAGCTCCTCAAAGGTACAGACTGTGTCCTAAAAATCTGCTCTACAAATACGAAAATGTAGTCAGAGAAACTAAAAAGAATGGGGCTAGCATAATAGTTTAGAAAAAAAGATTCAAGAAAATGTAATAATTGAGTTTGTAACAAAGGTAGAATTTCAAATCAATGGGGAAAAATTTAGTTATTCAAATAAATGTCATTAGCAAAACCAGCTAATCGTTGAACAAAAATTAAGACATACGCCATAAATCTTACACCATAAACGCTAAAAATACAAAGCTTCTAGCAGAAAATAAAGGAAAATATTTTTATAATTTGGGGTAGGCAAACATTTCTTAAACAGAGCACAGAAAGCAATAATCATAAAAACAGATAAACTAGACTTCATCAAAATTAAAAACTATTCATCAAAAGACACTGTTGAACAAATTAATACATTAGCCGTCAAACCAAACCAAACTCAATACTGTCGAGTTGTAGACAGGGAAAAAAACTGCAGTGTGTGTGTGTGTGTGTGTGTGTGTGTGTGTTTGTATTTGTGCGAGAAAGAGAGAGAGAGACAAAGGATTGGTATTCAGGATATATAAAGAACTCCAATTCAACAAGACAAAAAAACTCAATAAATGAGCAAAAGAATAAACAGACACTTCACAAAGGAAAATATACAAATATACAAAGCTATTCAATATCATTAATCATCAGGGAAATGCAAACTAGAGCTATAATGAGATACCACTAAACATTCAGAAGAATAACTAACATTAAAACACTGACAATACCACATGCTAGTGCAGATACGGAGCAACCAGAACTCACACCTACTCTTAGTAGGACAGTAAACTAGTGAAATCACTTTGGAAAATGTCTGACAATTTCTTATAAAACTAACCGTATGCCTACCTTATGGACCAGAATGCCACTCTTAGTATTTACTCAACAGAATTGGAAGCACACATCCACAAAGATTTATACACGAATGTTCATTGCAACTTTATTCATAATAGCCCCAAACTAGAAACAGCACAGGTATCCTTCAATGGATGAATTGGATAAAGACCTGTAGTATATTTATGCAATGGAATACTACCCATCAATGAAAACGAATACACCACTGATTCATACAACGATATGAATAAATTTCAAAAACACTTATGCTAAGTAAAATAACACAAAAGAGTACATACTGCATAGTTCCATCTGCATGAAGTTCTACAAAAGATTAATTTATGGTGACATAATCAGAACGTGGTTGCCTCTAGGGCCGGGGATAGGACTTACTGGGAAAAAGGCATGAGGGAACTTCCTGAGGTAATGGTCGTGTTTCCTATCTTTATAGTTTTTGTTACATGAGTGTATGTATTTCTCAAAATTCATTAGACTGCACATAATATTTGTACATTTCAGTGCATGTACATTCTAACTTTAAAAAAACTATAAAAAATTACTGAACTCTAGTTAGTGATAATGGGAGCCCTGGTGGTGCAGTAATTAAGCACTCAGCTGATAACCAAAAGGTCGGCAGTTTGAACCCTGCCTCTCCATGGGAGAAAGATGTGGCAGTCTGCTTCCATAAAGATTACAGCCTTGGAAACTCTATGGGGCAGTTCTACTCTGTCCTGTAGGGTCGCTCTGAGTCAAAATCTACTCGATGGCAGTGAGTTCAGTTTTGTATTGTTTTTTTAGACAGTGGTGTGCACTGTAAAGTGTTTAGGGCACATATACTGCTTATGTCTGCATCTTAGACTGAACTGCATCAAGAAAATAAGATGGATTGATGGATGGATAAAGGCATGGATAGATGAATAAAAATATGATAAAGAAAAAACAAATATATTAAAATGTTTATGGCAGAATCTAGGTGGTAGATATATGAGTGTTCACTGTATAATTAACATTTGAGTATGTTTGAAATTACTCATAATAAAACGTGATAAATAAATAAGCAAACAAACAACACTGAAAAAGACTGATGTGTGGAGCTTTTTCCCTCTTTTAACCTAAAATTTTCGTGAGTTTTTATTCACATTCAATGCTTATTGGAAACTGATGTGACATAACAGAATATATAAGTCCTACTGATAATGAGGAAAAGGAAAGAAAAAAAGGTCTAGATTTTATTTATCTGCCCTTGGATCTCAATAGACCTATCTTCTCTTTGCTTCTATACATATTTCATTCATCTTTCCCAGTAATTTGGTTGTGAAATATAGTTTCCATGAGGCTTTCTTGTATGTAATGATTTTATTTTCCTTGGCCTAAAACAAAGGGAATGGGTAGAGTGATCTGCATTATTGTGATTATTGTCCTTAATATAATCTACTCTGAAAGTAGCATGAAATAGTGAAGAAAAAACTGGAACCGGATTCGGGAGACCGGCTTTAGTTCCAGTTCTACCATTAATGAGTTAGTGACAAAGTAAATCTTCTAATATCACTGAACTCTGCTCTGCTCGGTAGTAAAACAAAGACAGAGCTCACAACACTCATGCTATATCATCCTGGCAATTCAGGTGAACTAAAGTATCCTTTTTCTTTCATTATGAATACAGCTGCCTCAGGTCTTCTGATTTGCGGAAGATAGCTAAAAAAAGAGAATAAATAATAGTGTTACTAACTATGCTTGCCTTACTCATGTAAATATTTCAAATTGCATTATCCATGTAAATATTGCAAGTTATTTTCATTTGTGAAGAGGGAATGTAAAAGTGATTTTTTTTTCAAGTGCGAGTAAAAAGAGCATAATTTAGTTTAGATACCTTCTTGTCCCTAGAAACAGCAGCGTGGTCAAAATCACTCTTCTTGAACTGTGGACAACATGGCACTATAGACAAAAGCACCACTTCGACCATCCACAGCAAAGATCCGAAAAACTAAGTCAAACAGAGACACACATCAATCCTGAAACCCAAAGGATCAAATGAAGAGATTAACAACTCAGCCAAGCACCAAATGGAATCAGAAACGAACAGAGAGTGAGGAGAGATACATGCAGATATCCCCTATCAGCTAACACACAGCACGGATCCGCCATCTTGCACTCCTATCAGAGATAATTGAACAGGGGGTATGAGAAAGCAGCTTCACAGAACTTCCAGCAGGAGACAGAACAACCAGTAACCAGCAATATACGCTTTCCAACCCCCCACCTTTCTTCACCCCCACTTGGCCTCCTCTGCTTCCTGCGGCGACAGTCTCTTGACAGGGAAGCACTGGTTTCACTCTGAAGCCGCGTGGATTCCACCTGCCCACGCTGGCTGGCTCCCTGAGCGCCAATTGTAGGCTGCTGCTGTTGCTTTCATCCACTTTTGTAGATACCTCATACCACCTCCCTTTCTCTCAAATACCTGGCTCCGTGTGCCATCTTTGCTTCTCCCTAAAAGGCTGAAGAACACTGAGTGGCTGTGAAGCTGCTTCATGGCCCATGCCGCCATGCTGGTGGGACACGCAGGGCATTTTTTTGTTTGTTCTGACTTGTTTTGTTTTGATTTGTTTCTTTGTTTTCTTTTCTCGGCTTGGGAGCCCCTTCTAGGCAGGCAGTACTGCGTGGCTTAGGAGCTATTCCCTTACTCTATGCACATGCACAGTGCCATCCCTGGTAGCATTTCTTTATCCTTGTTTTTTTGTTTGTTTGTTTGTTTCTCTGTCTGTTTGGTTTCTTTGTTTTGTTTTCTTCTTTTTCCCTTTTTGTCTTTCTTCATTTCTCAGTTTATCATCTATCATTACCTTCTCTTCCTATCCTCTGAATACCTCGTGCTGTGTGACACCTCTACCCATTCGAGCCAGGCTGTCTTTCATGGCCTGGGAACAACTTTCCCAGTCTTCACAGCTGCACCTGTGGGATCCCTGGGGACTCCTTTTTTTTTTTTTTCCTACTTTTTATTTATTCATTTTTTTACCTTACTTTTTTTTTCCTTTTTGTTTTTCTCCATTTCTCAGTCTCTCATTTCTCCATTCCAATGGCAAGTTCTCTTAGCACACTTTTTTGTTTGTTTGTTTGTGTCTGTGTTTTTGACTTCTGTTGTTCTCTCCTTTTTCCCATACCCTTCTTAGCCCCACACATCACAATCTCCTCCCTCCATCCTGCCTACCTGCACCGTGCACTGAACATCACAAACCCAAGCAGCACAGACATGGCCTACCAGAACCTGCCCTGCACTGATTCCTGACCCGCTCTGTCAGCCCTACTATGTGCCACAAACAACCCATCCCAGCAACTCCCCTTCAGCAGGACCTGCCCTGCTATACCATAACTGAGCAACTGAACCTACCTACTGGAGAAGGAGGTGAAAAGTACCATGCCTACAGACAAGCAAACAACAAAGAACACAGAGCCCGCCTGCTCAGACATAACCAAATAAAACAAGAAAGCAGGATGAAACAAATCTACAATTAGTAAACAAGGAAAATGACTACTGAATGCCCTGAAGACAGCAGACAATATCAAAACATGTACAAAAACAGGACAGGATGGTTCCAGTACGCATCCAAAATAAAACACCACGACTTTCCAGTAGAAGAAAAGGAACTAGAACTATCTGATAGGGAATTCAAATCTCTAATATTCAGAATTATCCAAGAGTTGAAGCAAAAACCAGACAAAAAGGAGGAAAAATAGTCAAATTCATAGAAAAGGCAGATGTATTCATGGAAAGTACAGACAAAAAAATGGAAGAATTCAGGAAAATAATACAGGAACAAAATGCCAAAATATATTCACAACTAGAAATCATACAAAAAAACAATGGAAATCCAGAAGATAAACAACAGGATTTCAGAAATGGACGATGTCATAGAAGGACTGAGGAGCAGGTATGAAATGATGTAAGACGCGATCAGTGAAATTGAAGACAAACACTAGGATACAACTCTATTTGAGGAAAAATTAGAAAACAAAACGAAGAAAAATGAAGAAACCCTGAGAATTACGTGGGATACAATTAAAAGCAAAAATCTGTGCATGATTGGAGTTTCAGAACAGGGGGAGAAAACAGAAAAAAAGACAGGATCACTGAAGAACTGCTGACAGAAAACTTCCCCAATATCATGAAAGATGAAAAGATGACCATCCAAGAAGCTCAACGAACCCCATATAGGATAGACACCAAAAGAAAATCACCAACGCATATCATAATCACACGTGCTAAAACCAAAGACAAACAAAGAATCCTAAGAGGAGCTCGAGAAAAACACAAAGTCACACACAGAGGACAAACAATGACACTAAGCTAGGATTATTTGGCAGAAACCATGTAAGCAAGAAGGTAATGGGTTGACATATATAAAATCTTGAAAGAAAACAATTGCCAGCCAGGAATAATATATCCTGCAAAACTCTTGTTCAAATATGATGGTGAAATTAGGACATTTCCAGATAAAAATAAATTAAGGGACTATATAAAAACCGAAGCAAACTTACAAGAATTATTAAAGGGAGTCCTTCAATCCGAGAACAAACAACATCAGATCACACACTGAATCTAGAATACAGGATCATACCAGCCAGATACCAAACTAGGAAATGAACTCTCAAGGACTATCCAAACCCAAAAGAATTACAACAGGGAACCAGAGAGGTAAATCTGTAAATGACAACATCAAAACAATAAACGAACGAATAAAAGGTGTAGGTATAGAACCCTCTAATGGAGAGGAAGGCAAGGCAATACCAAGTAATAATAGACTGGTTCAAACCTAGGAAGATAACCATAAATTTCAAGATAACCACAAAGAAAGTTAACAAACCTACTCATCAAAATGAAGAAAAATATAAAGTATTAGTAAAAACAAAATTTACAAAAATAAAACAAAAAAAAATCCACAAACGAAAGATATTCAGCACAGGAGAGTAAGAAGAACAAAGAAAATGTCACCACCACAAAAAAAACAGCACTACACAAAGAAAGCAATAAACTCACACCTATCAATAATTACACTGAATGTAAACAGCCTAAATGCACCCATAAAGAGACTGAGAGTGATAGAATGGACAAAAAAAAAAAGGATCAATCAATATGCTCCCTACAAGAAAAACAATTTAGAAACAAATACGTAAATTTATTAAAAATCAAAGAATGGAAAAAAATATATCAAGCCAATGGCAACCAAAAAAGAGCAGGAGTGGCAATACTAATCTCAGACAAAACAGACTTTAAAATCCTCCATAAAAGACAAAGAAGGACACTATACAATGATTAAGGGGTAGCTCCATCACGAAGACACAACCATAATAAACATATCCGCACCAAATGACAGGGCTCCCAAATACATAAAACAAACTCTAACAGCACTGAAAACAGAAATTGACAGTTTCACAGTAATAGTACTAGACTTCAGCACACCATTCTCAGTAAAGGAAAGAGCATCTACAAAGAAATTCAACAAAGATGCAGAAGACCTACAGGGCACAATCAGCCAACTTGACATCAAAGAAATATACACAACACTCCATTCAACAGCTCAAAAGTACACATTCTTTTCCAATATACATGGAACATTCTCCAGGATAGACCCATCTTAGGCCACAAAGCAACCCTCAAAAAAATCCAAACCACAGAGATAATACAAACTATCTTCTCTGACCACAATGTCATCAAGGTAGAAACTAACAACAGAAAGAGCAAGCAAAAAAAATCGATTACATGGAAACTGAATAACACCCTGCTTACAAACAACTGGGTAATAAAAGAAATCAGAGACAGAACCAAAAAATTGCTAGAATCAAACAAGAAAAGAAAAAAACAAACCCCACACCAAAATCTTTGGAACACAGCAAAGGCAGTCCTCAGAGGACAATTTATAGCAATAGATGCACACATCAAAAAGAAGAAAGGGACAAAATCAAAATATTAACTACACATCTCAAACAAATAGAAAGCAACAAGAAAAAAAGGCCACAACCACTACAAGAAAGGAAATAATAAAGATGAGAGCAGAAATAAATGTAATAGAGAATAGAAAGATAATCGAAAGAATCAAAACAATCAAAAGTTGGTTCCTTGAAAGATCAACAAAATCAACAAACCACTGGCCCCACTGACGAAAGAAAAACAAGAGAGGATGCCATTAACACAAACAAGAAATGACATGGGGGACACTACAATAGACCCACCAGAAATAAAAAGGATTATAACAGAGTATTATGAAAAACCACACTCCAACAAATTTGAACATCTAGAGGAACTGGACAAATTTCTAGAAACACACTACCTACCCACACTAACACAAAATGATGTTGAAAAGCTGAAAAGCCCAGAACAACAGAAGAGATTGAAAACATAATTTAAAAAAAAAAAAAACTCCAAATAAAAAAAAAGCCCTGGCCCAGATGGCTTCACTGGAGAATTCTAAAAAACATTCAGAGAACAGCTTATACCAGTACTACTAAAACTATTTCAGAACATAGAACAGAAAGCGACATTTGTGAATTCACTCTATGAAGCCAGCTTAACCCTGATACCAAAAGCCGAAAAAGATGCAATAAAAAAAGAAAATTGCAAACTAAATTTCTCATGACTATGGATGCAAAAATTCTAGCCAATAGAATTCGTATCAAAAACTTAATACACAACGACCAAGTAGGATTGATACCAGATATGCAAGGATGGTTCAACATTAGAAAATCAAACAGCATAATCCACCACATAAATAAAAGGAAAGAAAAGAATCACATGATCATCTAAACTGACACAGAAAAGGCATCTGACAAACTCCAACACCCATTCCTGATAAAAACTCTCAATAAAATAGGTATAGAAGGGAAATTTCTCAACATCATAAAGGGTATCTACATAAAACAAATGGCTAACATCATTCATAATGGAGAGAGGCTGAAAACATTCCTCTTGAGAACAGGAACAAGACAAAGGATGACGTTTATCACCACTCGTATTTAACATTGTGCTGGAAGTCCTAGCTAAAGCAATAAAGCAAGAACAAGAAACAAATGGCATCCAAATTGGTAATGAAGAAGTTAAACTGTGCCTGTTTGCAGATGATATGATACTATACATAGAAAACACTAAAGACTCCATGAGAAAACTACTGAAACTAACAGAAAGATTCAGCAGAGTAGCAAGATACAGGATAAACATACAAAAATCAGTTGGATTCCTATACACCAATAAAGAGAACTCCAAAAAGGCAACCGGGAAAACAATACCATTTATAATAGCCCCTTAAAAAAAAAAAATACTTAAGAAAAAAGTCTAACCAGGGATGTAAAAAACCTACACAAAGAAAACTACAAAACACTACTGCCAAGAAACCCAAAGGGATGTAAATAAATGGAAAAACATATCATTCTCATGGATAGGAAGACTCAATATTGTGAAAATGACAATTCTACCCAAAGTAATTTACAAAACAATGCAATCCCGATCAAAATACCAAAAACATTCTTCAAAGAGATGGAAAAACTAATCATTACCTTTATATGGAAAGGGAAGAAACCTCGGGTAAGTAAAGCTCTACTGAAGAAGAAGAATAAAGTAGGAGGTCTCATACTACCTGACCTCAGAATCTACTATACATTTATGGTAGTCAAAACAGCCTGGTACTGGTACAACTACAGATACACTGACCAATGGAACAGAATTGAGAACCCAGATGAAAATCCATCCACTTTCGGTCACCTGATCTTCGAGAGGGGCCCAAAGTCCATCAAATGGAGAACAGTCTTTTTTAACAAATGGTACTGGCAAAACTGGATGTCCACCTGCAAAAAAATGACAGAGAACTGTACCTCACACCATATACAAAAACTAATTCAAAATGTATCAAAGACCTAAATATAAAGCCAAAAACTATAAAGTCCATAAAAAAAAAAACAGGATCAACGCTACAGGCCCTAATACAAGGCATTAACAGGATATAAATCATAACCAACAACACACAAACTCCAGAGATAAGTTAGATAACTGTAATCTTTTAAAAATTAAACAATTATGCTCATCAAAAGACTTCACCAAAAGAGTAAAAAGAGAACCTACAGACTGGGAAAAACTTTTTGGACAGTACAAGTCAGACAAAGGTCTAATCTCCATGATCTACAAGAAAATCCAACACCTCTACAACAAAAAGACAAATAATCCCATTAAAAAATGGGCAAAGGAAATGAACAGACACTTCACCAAAGAAGACATTAAAGCAGCCAACAAACAGATGAGGAAATGCTCGCGATCACTAGCCATTAAAGAAATGTAAATCAAAACCACAATGAGATACCATCTCACCCTGCCATTACTGGCATGAATCAAAAACACTGGAAATAACATATGTTGGAGAGGCTGTAGGGAAATCGAAACTCTTATGCACTACTGGTGAGAAGGCATAATGTGACAACCATTTTGGAAAACCATATGGCACTTCCTGAGAAAGCTAGAAATACAAGTACCATATGACCCAGCAATCCTACTCCTAGGAATATACCTTAGAGAAATAAGAGCCATCACACGAATAGACATATGCACACCCATGTTCATCGCGGCATTGTTCACAGCAACAAAAAGATGTAGACAACCTAGATGTCCATCATCAGATGAATGGATAAACAGACTATGGTATATACATGCTATGGAGTATTATGCACCAATAAAGAACAATGATGAATCTGTGAACTATCTCATAACACGCATGAAATGGGAGGACATTACGCTGAGTGAAATAAGTCAATTACAAAAGGGCAAATATTATATGAGACCACTACCGTAAAAGCTCATAAAAAACTTTACACAAAAAGAAACAATCTTTGTTTGTTACGAGGGATTGGGGGGAGGACTAAATAGACAATAGATAAGTGGTAACTTTGGTGAAGGGTAAGACAGTACACAATACTGGGGAAACCAGCACAACTTGTACAAGGAAAGGTCATGGAAGCTCCATAGACACATCTAAACTCCCTGAGGGACTGAACTGCTGGGCAGAGGGCTCTGGGATCATGGTCATGGGGAATATCCAGTTCAATTGGTATAACAGTTTATAAAGACAACGTTCTACATTTTACCTTGATGAGTAGTGTCTGGGGTCTTAAAAGCCTGTGAGCAGCCATCTAAGATACCCCCAATGGTCTCACCCCTTTGGGAGCAAGGGAGAATGAAGAAAACAAGATATAATGAAAAGATTAGTCCAAGGGACTAATGGACCACAACTACCACAGCCTCCACCAGACTGAGTCCAGTATAACTAGATGGAGCCTGAGTACCAACACTGACTGCTCTGACCAGGATCACAACAGAGGGTCCCAGACAGAGCTGGAGAAAAACATCAAACAAAATTCTAACTTACAAAGAAAGATCAGATTTATTGGCCTGATAGAGACTGGAGAAACCCCGAGAGTACGGCCTCCAGGTATGCTTTTAGCTCAGTAATAAAGTCACTCCAGAGGTACACCCTTCAGCCAAAGATCAGACAGCCCAACAAAACAAAATGAGACTAACCGGGCACAACAGTCCAGGGACAAGGACTAGAAGGCAGTAGGGGACAGGAAAGCTGGTAATAGGGAACCCAAGGTTGAAAAGGGACAGTGTTGAATGTCATGGGGTTGTTAACCATTGTCATAAAACAATACATGTACTAACTGTTTAACGAGGAACTATTTGTTCTGTAAACTCTCATCTAAAGTACAATTTTTAAGAAATCACTCTTTCTTGCTCAAAAAACAAAAACATCCAAGTCAATTAAAGAGCAAATTCTAGTAACAGATTTCCACTTGCAATATTTTTCTAGTCATTGTATGTAAATGTCTACCTCTAAATGAAATTTAAAGCAAATCTAAATCTACTCTGTGCTAACGACAACCATGCTTACAGAGATATAAACAGACAAAAACTAAAAGACTGAAATACCCTTTAAGGTCACAGACTATAAAATTCACCTGTAGCATTTGTCATGCTTTTCTTCCCATACAGAGCCCTACTATTAGACACCGCTCAGTGGAAATTCTAAAATGCATGGAGAAAACAATTACCCTGTGAGAAGTACTAATTTAATGAGACAAAATATTGCTTTAATAAAAGCATTAGTGTTTATTAAAACGTATATCAAAAATAACTATCATTGAACATGGCACTCTAGGAAGAAGCACCACACCATCCCTCCACAGCGAAGATTAGAAAAACTAAGCCAAACAAAGAAAACAGCAGTCTGGAAACTCCAAGCATCAATTGAAGAGGTAAAGAACTCAGCCAAGCACCAAATGGAATAAGAAACTGCAGAGAAAAGCCCGAGGAGACATACATGCAGAGGTCTCCTATCAGCTAACGCAGCACAGATCCGCCATCTTGGACTCCTATCAGAGAGCAGCGAACGGGGTACATGAAAGCAGCTTCACAGAGCTTCCCGCAGAAGACAGAATAACCAGTAACCAGCGATAAACGCTTTCCCACCACACACCCTTCTTCACCCCTACAAGGCCTCCTCTGCTTCCCGCGGCCACAGTCTCTTAGCCGGGAAGCACTGGCTGCTTAGATTCTACCCGCCCCTACTGGCCGACTCCCTAAGTGCCAATGTTAGCTGCTGGTGTTACTTTTTTCCGCTTCTTTTAATTTCGTCATTACCTCATACCACCTCCCCCTACTTTCGCTCAAATACTTGGCTCTGTGTGCCATCTTTGCTTCTTTCTGAGGCTGTGAAACTCTGCTCAAATGGGAAACTGTTTCCCGGTGCATGCTGTCATACTGGTGGGATCCTGGGGCTTTTGTTTGTTTGTTTTGAACTGTTTGTTTTCTTTTCCTTTTCTCGAATTGGGAGTCCATTTTAGATGACCAGTACCACGCGGCTTTGGATCTACCCTCTCAACTTGCACAGACGTGCAGAGGGATCCCTGAGTGCATTTTTTTTTGTAGGTTTTCTTTTTCCCCCCCACAGTTTTTCCTGTTCTTTGTTTTAAATTTCTTTTGTTTTCTTTTCCCTCTTTTTCCCTTTCTTCATTACCCAGTTTGAGGTCTCTCTATACTTTCCTTCTCTTCATGTCCCCAAAATACTTGGGGCTGAGGGACATCTCTATGCCTTCTAGCCAGGTTATACTTCAACACATAGGAACAAATTCCCCAGACCTCATAGCCATACAGGTGGGATCTCTGGGAATATTACTTTTTTTTTCCCTAACTTTTGTCTATTCATTCTTTTCTTTTTTTTTTTTCTTCTTGTTTGTTTTTCTCCATTTCATAGTCTCGCATCTCTCCACTCTAATGGCAAGCATCCCTAGAACTCTTTTTTTGTTTGTTTGTCGTTTTTTGGCTCCTGTTCCTCTCTCCTTTCTCCTCAACCCATACTCTACACATCACAATCTCCCACCTCCATCCTGCCTATCTGCACCATATGCTTAACATCACACCACAAGGCAGCACAGGCATGGCCTACCGGAACCTGCCCTGCACTGATTACCAGCCCGCCATGGTGGCTGTAGTAAGTGCCACAAACAACCCATCCCAGAAACTTCTCTTCAGCTAGACCTGCCATGCTGTACAATATCTGAGCGACTGACCCTGCCAACTGGAGAAGGAGGAGAAAAGTATCGTGCCCACAGATGAGCAAACAACAAAGAACACACAACCCACCTGCTCAGACATAGCCAAATAAAAAACAGGACAAAACAAACAAATCTACAATCAATAAATGAAAAAAATAACTACTGAATGCCCCAAAGACAGCAGACAATATCAAAACACTTACAAAAACAAGACAGGATGGTTCCAGTAGGCATCCAAAATAAAACACCAGACGATATTCCAGTGGAAGAAAAGGCACTAGAACTACCTGATAGGGAATTCAAATCTGTCATACTCAGAATTATCCAAGAGTTGAAGTAAAAAGCAGACAAAAATGAGGAAAAACTAGACAAATTCATGGAAAAGGCAGACAAATTCATGGAAAATACAGACAAAAAAATGGAACAATTCAGGAAAATAATACAGGAACAAAATGCCAAAAGATATTCACATATACAACTTACACAAAAACAACAATTAGAAATCCAAAAGATAAACAACAAGATTTCAGAAAAGGACAGTGTCATAGAACAGCTGAGGAGCAGATTTGAAACAGGAGAAGACAGGATCAGTGGAATTGAAGACAAACACTTGGATACAACTCTGTTTAAGGAAAAGTCACAAAAAAAAAGAATGAAGAAAAATGAAGAGACCCTGAGAACTCCGCGGGATACAATCAAAAGCAAAAATTTACGAGTGACTGGAGTTCCAGAATAGAGGGAGAAAACAGAAAACACACAAAGGATCATTGAAGAACTGCTGACAGAAAACTTCCCCAATATCATGAAAGATGAAAAGATGATCATCCAAGAAGCTCCACGAACCCCATATAGGATAGATCCCAACAGAAAATCATCAAGGCATATCATAATCACACTCACCAAAACCAAAGACAAAGAATCCTGGGAGCAGCTTGTGAAAAACAAGAAGTCACATACAGAGGACAAACAGTAAGACTGAGCTCAGATTATTTGGCAGAAACCATGCAGGCAAGAAGGCAATGGGATGACATATAAAATCTTGAAAGAAAACAATTGCCAGCAAAGAATAATATAAACTGCAAAACTCTTGTACAAATATGATGGTTAAATTAGGACATTTCCAGATAAACAGAAATTAAGGGAATATGGGAAAACCAAACCAAACGTACAAGAATTATTAAAGGGAGTGCTTCGATTTGAGAACAAACAACTTCAGCTCACAGGCTGAATCTAGGACACAGGACTGTACCAGCCAGATACCAATCTAGGAAATGAACTCACAAGGACTATCCAAAACCAAAAGAAATACAACAGGGAATCAGAGCAGTTAATCTGTAAATGACAACAACATCAGAACAATAAAAGAGGGAATAAACAGTGTAGGTATAGAACCTTCTAATGGAGAGGAAGGCAAGGAGATAACTAAGTAATAATAGACTGCTTCAAACTTAGAAAGATATGGGTAAATTTTACGGTAACCACAGAGAAAGTTAACAAACATACTCATAAAAATAAAGAGGAAAAACAAAGTCTCAGTAAAAACAAAACCTACAAAAACAAAAGAAATTTTAAAAAATCCACAAACAAAAGGAATACAGCACAAGAGAGTAAGAGGAACAAAGAAAACGTCAGCACCACAAAAAAAAAACCACTACAAAATGACAGCAATAAACTTACAACTATCAATAACTACTCTGGATGTAAATGGCCTAAATGCACCAATTAAGAGATGGAGAGTGACGGAATGGATAAAAAAACAGGATACATCAATATACTGTCTACAAGAGACACACCTTAGAAAAAAGACGTGGATTAATTAAAAATCAAAGATTAGAAAAAAATATATCAAGCTAACAACTACCAAAAAAGAGCAGGAATAGACTTTAAAACAAAAGCCACCACAAAAGACAAAGAAGGATGATTAAGGAGATGATCCATCATGAAGACATAACCATAATAAATATCTACGCACCCAATGACAGGGCTCCAAAATACATAAACTGTAACAGTACTGAAAAGAGAAACAGAAAGTTCCACAATAATAGCAAGAGACTTCAACACACCACTCTCAGTAAAGGAAAGAACATCTAAAAAGAAACTCAGCAAAGATACAGAAGACCTAAAGGGCACAATCGGCCAACTTGACCTCATAGACATATATAAAACACTACATCCAACAGCTGCAAAGTTTCTTTTACAATGCACATGGAACGTTCTCCAGAATAAACCACATCTTAGGCCACAAAGCAATCCTCAACAAGATCCAAAACGTTGAGATAATACAAAGTATCTTCTCTGACCAGAACACCATCAAGGTAGAAATTAACAACAGGAAGAGCTAAGAAAAAAATCAATTACATGGAAACTGAATAACATCTTGCTTACAAACCACTGGGTAACAGAAGAAACCAGAGATGGAATCAAAAAATTCCTAGAATCAAATGAGAATGAAAACACATCATTCCAAAGCCTTTGGGACACAGCAAAGGCAGACCTCAGAGGACAATTTATAGCAATAGATGCATACATCAAAAAAGAAGAGGGACAAAATCAAAACATTAACTACACAACTCAAACAAATAGAAAGAGAACAGCAAAAAAAGTTGACGGCCACCAGAAGAAAGGAAATAATAAAGACCAGAGCAGAAATAAATGAACTAGAGAATAGAAAAACAATAGAAAGAATCAACAAAACCAAAATATGCTTCTTTGAAAGAATCAAAAAAATTGACAAACCACTGGCCAGACTTACAGAAGAAAAACAGGAGACGATACAAATAACCCAAATAAGAAATGGAACGGGCAACATTACAACAGACCCAACTGAAATAAAAAGGATCATAACAGAATGTTATGAAAAAAAAAACAAAACTATACTCCAACAAATCTGAAAACCTATAGGAAATGGATAAATTTCTAGAAACACAGTACCTACTCAAACTACAGCAAAGTGATGTTGAAAATCTGAACAGACCCATAAAAACAGAAGAGATTGAAAACCTAATAAAAAAAAATTACCAACAAAAAAAAGCCCTGGCCCAGATGGCTTCACTGGAGAATTCTACAAAACATTCACAGAACTGCTTGTACCAGTACTCCTCAAACTATTTCAGATCACAGAAAAGGAAGCAACACTTCCAAATTCATTCTATGAAGCCAGCATAACCCTGATACCAAAACTAGGCAAAGACACCACAAAAAAAGAAAATTATACACCAATCTCTCATGAATATAGATGCAAAAATTCTCAACAAAATTCTAGCCAATAGAATTCAGCAAAATATCAACAACAACAAAAAAAAAAAACCACGACCAAGTAGGATTCATACCAGGTATTCAAGGATGGTTCAACATTAGAAGATCAATCAACATAATCCACCACGTAAATAAAAGGAAAGAAAAGAATCACATGATCATCTCAATTGATGCAAAACAGGCATTTGACAAAGTCCAGCACCCATTCCTGATAAAAACTCTCAATAAAATAGGTAGAGAAGGGAAATTTCTCAACATAATAAAGGGCAGCTATGCAAAACCAACAGCCAACATCATTCGTAATGGACAGAGGCTGAAAACATTCCCCTTGAGAACAGGAACAAGACAAAGGATGTCCTTTATCAGCACTCCTATTTAACACTGCGCTGGAAGTTCTAGCTAGAGCAATAAGGCAAGAAAAATAAATAAAGGGCATCCAAACTGGTAATGAAGAAGTTAAACTGTGCCTGTTTGCAGATGATATGATACTATACGTAGAAAACCCTAAAGACTCCATGAGAAATCTTCTGGAACTAATAGAAAGATTCAGCAGAGTAGAAGGATATAAGATAAAC
The DNA here is from genome assembly GCF_000243295.1 of Trichechus manatus latirostris. Classification (NCBI taxonomy): domain Eukaryota; kingdom Metazoa; phylum Chordata; class Mammalia; order Sirenia; family Trichechidae; genus Trichechus; species Trichechus manatus. The sequence goes on from NW_004443941.1 coordinate 33,410,850, forward strand.
ATACAAAAATCAGTTGGATTCCTATACACCAATAAAGAGAATGATAAAAAGGAAATCAGGAAAACAATACTATTTATAATAGCCCCTAAAAAAACAAAATACTTAGGAATAAATCTAACCAGGCATGTAAAACCCCTATACAAAGAAAACTACAAAACACCACTACAAGAAATCCAAAGGGATCTAAACAAATGGAAAAACATACCATGGTCATGGATTGGTAGATTCAACATTGTGAAAATGACAATTCTACCCAAAGCAATTTACAAATACAATGCAATCCTGATCCAAATACCAACAACATTCTTCCAAGAGATGGAAAAACTAATCATTAACTTTAGATGCAAAGGGAAGAAGCCCTGAATAAGTAAAGTACTACCGAAGAAAAAGAATAAAGTAGGAGGAATCACACTACCTGACCTCAGAACCTACTATACAGCTACTGTAGTCAAAACACCCTGATACTGGTATAACGGCAGATACATTGACCAATGGAACAGAATTAAGAACCCAGATGTAAATCCATCCACCTATGGTCACCTGATCTTTGACAAGGGCCCAAAGTCCATCAGATGGGGAAAAGACAGTCTTTTTAACAAATGATGCTGGCAAAAGTGGATATCCATCTGCAAAAAAATGAAACAGGACCCATACCTCACACCAGATACAAAAACTAATTCAAAATGGATCAAAGACCAAAACATAAAGCCAAAAACTATAAAGTTCATAGAAGAAAAAATAGGACCAATGCTACAGGCCCTAATACACAGCATTAACAGGATACAAACCATAGCCATCAACACAGAAACCCCAGAAGATAAGCTAGTAACTGGGATCTTCTAAAAATCAAACACCTATGCTCTTCAGAAGACTTCACCAAAAGAGTAAAAAGAGAACCTAAACACTGGGAAAAATTTTTTGGACAGACAAAGTCAGACAAAGGTCTAATCTCCATAATCTACAAGAAAATCCAACACCTCTATAACAAAAAGACAAATAATCCTTTTAAAAAATGGGCAAAGGAAATGAACAGACACTTCACCAAAGAAGACATCCAAGCAGCCAACAGACTCATGAGGAAATACTTGCGGTCACTAGCCATTAGAGAAATGCAAATTAAAACCACAGTGAGATACCATCTCACCCCAGCATTACTGGCACGAATCAAAAAC
>NW_004443941.1:33413230-33432178 GCF_000243295.1 Trichechus manatus latirostris
TGTTAACTAATGTCATAAAACAATATATGTATTGACTGTTGAATAAGAAACTATTTGTTCTGTAAACCTTCACCTGAAGCACAATTTAAAAAAACCATCATCAACTAAAATAATGAAGTATGTTTCATATACATTTATCAGGAATTTACACTTCTATTGAAACAGTAACATCTTATCCAAACCTGGGAGAAAAATTATTGTTTGAGGTGTGTGAGGTCTTATAACCATTCCCTCCTCTACAATTTCTCATCTGCTCTGAGGTCACATCAGTTGGATCTAGGCTTATGCAACTCTGATGACGGATGCTTTGTTTTTAATAATATTTATTTTCCACAGTAAACTATGAATTCTGAAAATACTTTACTTGCTTTGAATAATACTCTGTGCCACTGTAGTTCCAAGTAAGAAAACCACCATGAGATATATGATTACAGAAAAATAAAATTATTTCATAAATACAGACTATATTTCATAACCTTTTAGATCATCTGATCCCAGGTCATCTCTGAAAGTGAAAGGACCATGTACCACCAATGTCAGTTCCTGCATCTCAGTACCAAACAAAACACCCTCCTTAATGTTCTATAATGTACTTATATTTGATAAGACATAATCAAGTACATGGCTACAATTAGTTTTCAGTTTTGATTTCTTCAGTAGTGTATAAATGGCTATAATTAGTTTTCAGTTTTGATTTCTTCAATAGTGTATAAGAACTATCTCAGAAAATACTGTAGGAAAAAATTATATAACTTTTAATTTTAAAAAAAAAACAGCTATTAAGAAAATTCCAATAGCTATAATTAAGACATGATTTTTAAAAATATAAACAATGTACTTTTTTGGTTTGAAAATCAGCAGCTTTTCTGAACCTTAATTTTCTTTTGAATAAGGAAATAATGTGTTCTCACTCTGATCATCATGTTATTATACACAGATAATTAAACTTTAGCCAACATAAATGCATTTCTTTTCACATACACGCACACACAAAATTCCATTAATTTTAAATTCAGTGCAGCCAATGGCATGTAAAAGTTTTCTCTCTCTCTGTCTCTCACACACACAAAGATAAATTATACACAGCCCAAATTAAAACTTTAATGGCAAAATAGGTGTGCAATTACACCTTGGATTTAAATTATTCCGAATAATATGCAAAAACAACACATTACTAATACCAAAGGCAACTTACCCTGCATGCAAATATGCCTGCAGATATAAATACAAACATCTTTGTGTGTTCTAGGACTCAGTGAATTTTAAAAGAAATTAAAAGGAAAGGGATACCATATTACCATTGTCATTTAGCTTATCCACAGTTATCTTCTCTCAAACCTACTTCTAATGCAATTTTGGAATATTAAATTCTCATCCATGCATGCAACAGAGTGTAAAGTAACTTAAATAATACCTGGTTTTGGCACTATGTGAGAGCGGAATGGAGTTTGCAGTTTAAAAATAGGCCTCATTGTGCAGTACAAAGTCAGCTTGCAAGAGAGGAGCTATGAAGAATTTCTGACATTGCCTTAACCAACAACATCTAGAAGAACTTAGATTTCTTATTTCAAACTTCTCTTGCCTATTTTCTTTCTTTTTTCCTTCCTCTCCTTTCTCTTTTAAGAACTGACTAAAAGGCCACCTTGCCTGCCAGAAGTCTAGGAATAGTTGTCACACTATTTGTCATAGATACATCTGAAGTCTAGAAGTTTTCTCTGATTTTTATGAATGTGTCTGGTTTCTTCTCAGAAATTCATGCCATTTCCCTTTGTCTTAATTTAAAAGCTTTTATGCTCAAAGTTTATTGCTCCAAAGTTAGTTTGAAAATTCCATCATAAGTATATGCTGAACAAAAAACATTCTCCCTCTTAATTGATGATCTTATGATTTCTTTAGATAACCTATATTTGCTGTATTTGGTCAACTGCCTGGAAGAGATCCATATTTGTTTCCATTCCAAAGAAAGGTGATCCAACAGAATGTGGAAATTACAGAACAGTATCATTAATATTACAGGCAAGTAAAATTCTGCTGAACGTAATTCAAAAATGGTTGCAGGAGTACACCGACAGGGAGCTACCAGAAATTCAATCCAGATTCAGAAGAGGATGTGGAACAAGGGGTATCACTGCTAATGTCAGATGGATCTTGGCTGAAAGCAGAGAATACCAGAAAGATGTTTACCAGTGTTTTATTGATTATGCAAAGGCATTCGAATGTAGGGATCTTAACAAATTCCAGATAACACTGAGAGGAATGGGAATTCCAGAACACTTGATTGTGTGCATAAGGAACCTGTATATAGACAAAGAGGCAGTCATTCGAACAGAACAAGGGGATATTGCGTGGTTGAAAATCAAGAAAGATGTGCGTCAGGGTTGTATCCTTTCACCATACTTACTTAATCTGTATGCTGAGCAAATAATCTGAGAAGCTGGCTTATACGAAGAATGTGGCATCAGAATTGGAGGAAGACTCAGTAACAACCTGTGTTATGCAGATGACACAATCTTGCTTGCTGAAAGCAAAGAGAACTGGAAGCACTTCCTGATGAAGATCAAAGACTACAGCCTTCAGTACGGATTACACCTCAATATAAAGAAAACAAAAATCCTGACAACTGGACCAATAAGCAACATCATGATAAACAGAGAAAAGATTGAAGTTTTCAAGGATTTCATTTCACTTGGATCCTCAGTCAACATCACTGGAAGCAGCAGTCAAGAAACGTAACGACGTATTTCACTGGGCCAATCTGCTGCAAAAGACCTCTTTAAAGTGTTAAAAAGCAAAGCCATCATCTTGAGGAGACAGGTATGCCTGACCCAAGTACCTCATACGTGTGCGAAAGCTAGACAATGAATAAGAAGACCGAAGAAGAACTGATGCCTTTGAATTAAGGTGTTGGCGAAGAATACTGAATATATCATGGACTGCCAGAAGAACAAACAAACCTGTCTTGGAAGAAGAATACTCAGAATGTTTCTTAGGAGAAGGATGGTGAGACTTCGTCTTACGTACTTTGGCCATGAAAAAGAGGAAGAACCTCAACAAGGCTTGATGGCACCTAACAACAACAACATATTTGGTATACCAGCTTGTACGTATCTATAGCTCTATATATCTTTGTACATTTCCACCTCTTTAGGCCCAGACTTTCTAACCAAAAGCCTCGCAAATCCAAAAGCTATAAAAGCCACAACAGTGGCTACAACAATAGGCTAAAGCATAACAACAATTGTGAAGATGGTAGAGTACCAGGCAGTTTTCGTTCTGTGGTACACAGGGTCACTATGAGTCGCAACAGACTTGACGGCACCTAACGACAACAACAACATCAGGAGGGGCCAGTCCCTGGAGAAGGACATCATGCTTGGTAAAGTAGAAGGTCAGCGAAAAAGAGGAAGATCCTCAACAAGATGGATTGACACAATAGCTACAACAATGGGCTCAAACATCGCAATGACTGTGAGGATGGTGCAGGACGTGGCAGTGTTTCATCTTGTTGTGCACAGGGTTGCTGTGAGTCAAAACTGACTCGATGGCACCTAACACAACAACATATTTGGTATACTAGCATGTACATATCTATAGCTCTATATATCTTTGTACATTTCCACCTCTTTAGGCCCAGACTTCCTAACCAAAAGCCTCTCAAATCCAAAAGCTAATAGAGTGTTTGGCTCTGTTTTTTCAGTCCTATGAAGATTCTCTGTTTTATATCTAGATTTTTCTGTTCAGCCCATATACTGGGCACCGTGGTCTGAACCAAAAAAGGAGTCCCTTTAAGGTGTTTGAAATCAGATCCCAGGGCTCACTTTAACTTTCCATGCTCATTCTTCTGATTTATGGGTCTCATTATTGGGGAAGGCTGAAATAGCTCTCTTCGTTTTCTCTGTTAGTAGCTTCAAAGCACTGTTTGCTTGGTTACCCAAGTACACTGAAACTAATTAAAATCATCATCTTAAATACCAGTGTGCTCAGCATAGCAGAAAAGATTCTAGAATCCAAAGTATATGGTCACATTTTATATTTAATAGGACACAAAGTAGCAAATCCATCAACATAATGGTACAGCTTTTTATGGGCACAGGTAAAACACTTCCTAAATGTCGCACTGCCTAATACTGCCTTTTAAAGTTGAAACAGACATCATCCATATCCTCCTTCTCCTGAAAGGCAAACTTAATTCAATGATAATCACTTGTAAGGCTATCTCAAAGTGGCAGTGAATGTGCACGGCTGCAAAAATGAAAAGATAAACGCCCACATTTGTATAGTAAACCACAATTAAAATTAACAAGTTGGCACCACACATTTTCCATCCTCTCCTTCTAGCATTGCCGTTGCAGTGCACATATACCATATTCAGCACTTCTGAACTTAAGAGGCAATGCTTTTTCTCTGCTACATCTATATAAAGCTACCATTCTCAAAATAAAATAAAACTAAGAGCAACTCCAATAGCGCCAGTTAAACAAAATTTCTGTAATCAAAAGGATAACTCTGCTTAATGAGTACAGGATCTCCATTTGGGGTGATGAAAAAAGTACTGGAACTAAATAATGGTGATGGTTGCAGACCACTGTAAATGTGCTTAATGCCACTTAATTGTACCCCTTAAAATGGTTCAAATATTTGAATTTTATGTATCAGTATTTTATCACAATAAAAATAGTATAGCCAAAAAAGTCGAGAGAAATTGCTTTTCTATGCCTAAAAACCAAAAGCCAAACCCATTACTGTCAAGTCAATTCTGACTCATAGCGACTCTACAGGACAGAGTAGAACTGCCCCATAGTGTTTCCAAGGAGCGGCTGGTGGATTTGAACTACCGACCTTTGGGTTAGCAGTCAAGCTCTTAACCACTGCACCACCAGGGCTCCTTTCTATGCCTAAGTCATATCCAAATATGAGATTCAGTAAAAAAAGGTATTTTTTACATGTGCAATTAATACAAGCTATCAACTTGAAATGCAAATATAGGAATAAAAAATCATTGCCGTCAAGTCGATTCTGGCCCACAGCGACCCTACAGGACAGGGTAGAACTGCTCTATAGAGTTTCCAAGGAGAGGCTAGCGGATTCAAACTGCCAACCTTTTGGTTAGCAGCCTGAGCTATTACCCACTGCACCACCACAGCTCCAATATAGGAATAAAATAAATTAAAATTAATCTTCTTGCGTATTTATCATTATATATTAACTATGATTATACATATGGAAGGTATTTTATTATCCAGAACAATCATTTTTTAAAAAATGAGAGAGAGAAGGAAGAAAAAAAACAGAAGGCCAACTGCTTGCTTCAGCGGAACAGACATGGCTTAGAAGTCGTTAGACTTGAGCTTTAGTCCTGGCTTTGCTTAGGCAAACCTTAAGCTTTGGAGGCGTTAGTCTCATCTGTGAAATAAAGGAGGTGGGGTAGCTGACTTCAAATCTCCTTTTAGACTATAAACCAAACCAAACCAAACCCGTTGCCATCAAGTCGGTTCTGACTCATAGCGACCCTATAGGACAGAATAAAACTACCCCATCGGGTTACTAAGAAGCAGCTGGTGGATTCGAACTGCTACCTTTTGGTTAACAACCAAGCTCTTAACCAGTGCGCCACCAGAGCTTTTGGGGTTTTAGACTACAAGAACATATAATCATTAATCTTTTGCAAGAACTGGGCTCTTTGAAATAATAGCTTATAATGCTAAATATAATTCCATTACTAAATGCTTATTACTTTCATAAATATATATAAATATTCACATACTTCCTTATAGACAGTATAGATATACTTCCTTACTATTGGTCTATAAGAGCTTTAGAAAGATCATAAAATGCTTCTCATTTAACAGTTACCACTTTGGGGAAGTGGAGAAGTCCCAATTTATCACAGGCGAAAGCAACTGGAAACCTAAGATAGAAACACTCCTAAGTTTCTTACTTTTTAAAACCGTGTATTTCCACACAGTAATCAATCTGAAAGAGCTCCCAATAACCAGAACTAGAATGATTTGAGCAACAACAAAATAAGTAATGATGGTATAACAAAAAGAGTAAAATAAATATGAGCCCAAACTAATGTAAGTACATGGCTGATTGAATAAACAAATAAATGGGGAAGAAGGAACAAATTCTCCTTACAGATGAAGTCCAAATAATACATGTAGATACTGGCTCCTCCAGAGGTAGAGCTCAATTCCCCTCACCTTGAGTGTAGTCAGTAGTTAGTGACTCACTTCCAAAGAAGGATATGGAAAGAGAAAAACAGTAATTTTACAGTAGAGAAACCTGGCAGACACAATCTTAACCAAGTGATCAAGGTTAGCCTCACCAGTGATATTATTTACCATCTGATATGATGTGAGAAGGGCATTTCACCTCTGTGGTATTCCTCCCCAAAATCCATAATCCCAGTCTAATCATGAGAAAACATCAGGCAAACTCAAACTGAGAAACATCCTACAAAATACTTTCAAAAGTGTCAAGATAATGAAAAACAAAGGAAGACAAAGAAACTGTCACAGACTGCAGAAGACTAAGGACATATGAAGGCTAAAAGCAGTGTGGTATCCTGGATTGAATCCTGGAACAGAAAGAGGACATAAGTGCATGAGTGGACAAACTCGTGAAATCCAATTAGAGTCTGTAATTTAGCTAATCATATTACACCAATGTTAATCTTTTGGTTTTGACAAATGTACCAGAGGTATGTAGGATGGTTAACATTAGGGGAAGCTGGGTTAAGGGTACATGGGAACTCTATGTATTATGTTTTCAGATTTCTGTGAATCTAAAATTGTTTCAAAATAAAATGTATTAATAGAATAATATTAATAAATTAAAATGTATCTTTTAAATATTTAGAGACAATCTTATTACATGGTGATTCTGAGACTCCATATTAACTCATTTAAATAAAATATGTCAATAATCCTAGGAATTCTGAAATACGTTAAATAAACATCTTAGCACCCTGTGGATAGTCTCAAAATAAAAAATAATTGTACATGGTATATTCATAATTTTAAACTAGTATTTCATGGTAGTAGCTTATAATGTTCCATGATTTTGTGGAATTCTAAAGTAAGAAAATCATCCCATTTTCAGTAAAAGAAAACTTTCCCTGATACAAGAGATATCTATGAGGTACTTGGACTTCTACCACCTATAACTCCAGCCCCAAACTACAAAGGAGAACACTAGAAAAGGGATGAAGAGGAGAGTTGTCAAGTCAATGATCTTGTGGGGAGCTGTGTCCTCCTGAAAGTCAAGTGAGAGAGGAAACCTTGTAGAATTTGTGGTGTCCCACAAAGTGGAACACTGGCATTTATTCTCCAGCTGGACATCTGCTTAGGCAGAAAACTTACTGATCTGCCCTCCCCACTCCCATGTCTATTTAAGCAGAGAGAAGAAAACTGAAGCAACACGGCAAAATGGAGATGGGAGCTGTGAGTAGAACAGTCTGCACTTCCATCATCATAGGGTAAAGAAGAGTGACCTTCTCATGAGGTAAGTGGACATCACAGAATATGGGTGAGGCAGACAATACCATGTGCTCATCATAGTGGTCCCACCCCCCAGGTACACAGGATAACTACATTTCCTAGCCTGCCATGAAGTTAAGTTGGGACCATATAACTAAGTTCTCACCAATGGGAATGAAAGTCGAAGTAACTTGCCACTTCTAGTTATAGACAGTTAAGAGCGGGTGTGAGACATCTTTGTGAACATACTAAAAACTACTGAACTATACACTTTAAATGGGTAAACTGTATGGTATGTGAATTGTATCTTAATAAAGCTGTTACCAAAACAAAGAGTGGGTATGAAATACTCCTTCTCTTCAGATCCAATAAATCTTACTAAAGATTTCCATGGATAGAAACAATTACAAGTTATTAAATTTTTAAGGCCTTGCTTAGGCAAGGCTAAAAAAAGAGAGAGAGAGAGAGGGTGTGGGTCTCCAAGCTCTCTCTCTCCTGAATTCAGGATGGATGTGAAGAACTACAAGATACAGCGTTGCAAAACAAAAGCAATTTGGACCTTTGATTCTCTATCGGAGAACTGCCATTGTGAGCCACAGTGAACTGAGATATTATTTGTTGTCACAGCATAACTAAGCCTATCCTAACTAATATTAAGACAGCTTGAGCTTTCTTGGTAATACCCTACCAAAGGTGGCTGACCATTGGCATTACCAGCAAGAGGATACGGACGCTTATCTTTTTTTTTTTTTTTTTAATAGGATTTTATTGTAGTTACAGTGGAAGTGTACACAGCAAAACAGGTTCCCATTAAACAATTTCTACACATATTGTTCCATGACATTCTTCACATTATATCAGCATTCTCATTATTTCTGTTCTCGTTGTTCCATTCCCATTAAGCTAGCATCACTTACCCCCAACCTTCTCAGCTATGCTTTAGAGCATTTGTTGACCATTTGGTCCCACGTAGATGATTTTTCAAAAGAGCACAGTACTGAGGGGTGACATTCATTCCTTTCTGAGCTAATCTACTACTTAGCTAAAAGTGACTTGAGGGAATATTTTCAGCTCAAGGTTTAAAGAATATCACGGGGCAAGTCTCCAGGATTCCTCCCTTTGAGTCTGATAAGTCTGGATTTTTTTTTTTTTTTTTTGAGAATTTGAAGTTCTATTCCACATTTTTCTCTATTTCTGTCAGGCTCTATCTATTGTAGATCTTATAGGAATGTATGGTAGTGGTAGCCAGGCACCATATAGTTCTTCTAGCCTCAGGGTAGAGGAGGCCGTGATTCTTGTGGACAGTGATCCCTATAGACCAGTTCCTTCTCTGAATCTTGGGTTTCCTTCTTTTTTTTTTTGCTCCAGATGAGTAGGGACCAATAGTTACATCTTAGATGGCTGCTCACAAGCTTTTAAGACCCCAGGTGCTATTCCAGACTAGGATGTAGAACATAAACTTCATAAACTATATTATGCCAACTGACCAAGTTGCACCACAACACTATGACCCTAAATCTTAAAACCAAGAAAAATAATCCGTCATAGATTGAGTTGTGTCCCCCAAAAATATCTGTCAGCTTGGCTGGGTCATGATTCCCAGTGTTGTGTGATTGTGTAATCTGATGTGATTTCCTTATGTGTTGTAAACTCTATCACTATGATGAGATTATATGTGATCTCCTTATTATGTGTTGTAAATTCTGTCACTGTGATGAGGTTATACTGATGAGGTTGACAAGATTAGACAATGTCTTAATGCAATCTCTTTTGAGATATAAAAGAGAAAAGTGAGCAGAGACACATGGGAACCTTGTACCACCAAGAAAGCAGTGCCGGGAGGAGAGCGCGTCCTTTGGACAAACATGGATGCTTATCTCTTACTCATCTCTCTCCCCTGCCCCAACCTCAAAAGAGTGAAAAAGCAGAACATCAGCCATCTCTTCCTTCAATTTCCTCAAGCCCCTACTCTGACTGGTCAGAGTGAGAAAGGGAAAGGGATGTTTCTAATCCAATACAAGATGGGAGTCTCAAAATTGAAAGTGACCTGAAAATTACAGCATCTGGCCAAGATATCAGAATTTAATAAAGCATGATCATAAAATGGCGATTAGAAAAAAATAAAACCATTTCACATCTATGCCTCACTGAGTTGTGACTCCTCAATAAGCCAATTTCCCCAGCATCTGAGTTCCTTCTTTGCTTTGTCCTATATTGGCTCCATGTTTCTTTTTTTAATTAGACAATATAACTTTATTGCCAACAAAAAACATAATTACCAAGCAGTGAGCCAGGTCTCTAGACCTACACATAATACTAGACAATAACTCTTTGGATTTTTAAATCCATTTCTCCTTACTTTTTTAAATGCAGGGGTTTTGTTTGTTTTGTCCAATATTTTCCCATTCACTCTTGGATATATAATATTTAAATATGCTCACACAGCCTAACTTAGTCTTAGCTAGCTCTGGACATTATTAAAATCAGTTCGTGATTAAGAAAGATGAACATTAAAGGACATCTCTTTCAAAGAATTAATATATCACCAAAATTTTTTTTTTCTCATCTAAATCTTTCCAAATACCACACACTCATGTGTTTGGCAAGCAGTAAATTTTGGGATATGAGAACTCATAAGTATTTCCCACACCAGCAGTCAAATGACATGGCCCTCCACTGGACACCCAGAGAGCTGCCCTTTCTATCCATCAGCCCTGGTCGTGGCTGACATTTCATGGCTTTGGACAGAAAAGCACATGTAGGTCATCACCAGCTTGTCCACCAGAGGCACAGATATGTGACTAGGCTGCACCCCTACAAGTCAATGACTGTAAAATTAGACTGAGACATGCAAAGCTGATTCCCAGCTTCTCACACACATTTGTTTAAAATTCAAATTGCCTGTGCAAACCATGGAGTGATATTCAAATAAAATTTTTAAAGAGATTGTATTCATTTAAAAAGGAAATGAAATTATGTGCCTAAGTCTTGGGGTTCTACATTTCCAGAGGAGAGTTGATAGGCCTTCAAGGATTTAGATGGTTATAAGCCTAGCAGATTGAGCAAGGTGTGGGAGCAGAACTAATCTGACTTCTGATTCTAAGTCACCAGCATCTCGGGGCTCTCTGAACACCGCATAGGAGGTCAAGGCTGTAAACCTATAGCAGATGTGCACATATCACACAACTTGGAAACACTAGCTTGGGGAACCCAAGAGCAGCCTGCAGGCCACTGAGCCATCAAAAACAAAAGCCAGCTCTGAATGATGCTCCGTGGCAGTGCAAATATTTAACAGGCACATCTAGAAGACTCTCAGTGTCAATCAGGGCAGGACCATCAGGGTAAGAATGAAAAAGGCTACCTAGCTGCCTCTTTATTCCCAGTCCAACCTTGATCAGTGACACTGCAGAGAACTTTGCAGATTTTACAGCATTTTCTCTGCCTTAACTCACCAACCTTCACAATAATTTGTCAGATTACAAAGTTAATGTGTGGCAAAGTAGAAACCTGAACCAAAGTCTTCTGATCTCAAGTCTAAGGGTAGGCCAGAGCTCTTAAACTATCATTAGCAAGTTCAGGCAAAAATACAGGTTAAGAGACATCTAAATGACCTTATAACTTCTCTTTAAGAGGCTGTCAAATAGTAAAAGGTAGCATCTGAGTCCTTTTCTGTGTGGAAAAAATTGAGAAATTCTGAGACAGTGCATAATTCACCTGTATGTTGGCTATTAGAAAAGTGTTCATGTCAGTTAACTATTAGGTATTCTTAAAAAAGATATAAACCAAAACCAAACCCACTGCTGTCAAGTTGATTCCAACTCATAGCGGCCCTGCAGGAAAGAATAGAACTACTTGCACAGGGTTTCCAAGGCTGTAATCTTTACAGAAGCAGACTGCCACATATTCCTCCCATAGAGTGGCTTGTGGGTTTGAACCATCAACCTTTTGGTTAACAGTTGAGCGCTTTAACCACTGTGCAACCAGGGTTCTGAAAATAGAACTCCAATTTTTTTCAAAAGGGAGGAGGGAGCCCTTCAGTGTAAATTAAGTATAGTAATACCTCCAGTTGATAAACATGGCCTTGGTCAAAGCATTTAACTTCTCCAGCCTTTTATTTCCTCATTCACAAAATGAGGCACTGGATTAGTTTTTAACTCTCTTAAAACAAAAATTTTCAGAATTGTTTCTTGAAACAAAATCTTAGGCAGAACACAAATATTTAAAGCAAAGTGGCTTTGGTGGGGGGATATGCCTGAAGTCCAGCCTGTTTTTCACTTCCTTTTCCTCCTCTGCTACTCCCCCCTGACCCTCAGGGCTCTATCCAGCAGTGTAAAAACTCATGGACTGGAAGAAACCCAGGTCCCATCTAGCTTTGCTGTAACCTTCCTGATTGAGTATACATCCTAAAGCTGCACTCTCCAGTACGGTAGCCACTAGCCACAGTGGCTTAGGAGCACTTCAAATGTGGCTGGTCTAACGGAGATTGCTATAAATGTAAACAATACACTAGTTTTAAACCTCAGCATGAAGAAAAGAATGTAAAATATTAATACTCATTAATAACTTTTATATTGATTATATGATGAATAATATTCTGGACTGTAGTTGTTGTTAGTTGCTATCAAGTCGGTTCTGACTCATGACAACCTTATATATATAACAGAACAAAATGCTGCCAAGTCCTGCATCATCTTCATGACCACTGGTATGTTTGAGTCCACATTTTGTATATAGAGAGTTAAATAAAAATATTATTAAAATATTTCACCAGTTTATTTTTACCTTTTTTAATGTGGCTACTAGAAAACTTGAAATTACGTATGTGGCTCACATTATATTTCTTTTCTAAAGACAAAATCCATTAACAAAACTTGCTACCACAGATGGAAACATGACAGGCTGGGTAGAACCTCTGGGAGGCATTTCTCCTTCCCTCCAGGCTGCCAGATCCTGGTCAGCAGGACACCTTCCTGCCTCCTTCAGTAATACCCACTTCCCCGTGGCCTAGCCCAGGCAGTGTCTCCTCAGCTCTGATGAGCAGGGTCCCTACCAATATATGGGCACTACCACTACTCTTTCCTCCTCCTCCATCAATATGCACACTATTGCAGTGTTGAAAAGACTGAAAAAGCCCTGAAACATCCCCAACCCCCACAGAGACCAAGATGCATTTGTAAAAAGGTTCCCAATGGGTTTCCTTCTATATACCAATAGCCTTCTAACTCTTTTGATCGTGTACCATATCAGGACAGAAAAGAAAAACACTTTAGCCTAACCTTCAATATGTTGTTTTCATTGTTAGTTGCTGAGTCGGCTCCGAGAGAACAGAACCAAATAGTGTCTGATCCTGCGCCATCTTCCTGATTGAGACCATTGTTGTTCCTACTGTGTCAATTCATCTCATTGAGGATTCCCCTTGTTTTCACTGATCCTCTACCACTGCCAATAGATGTATATTTATTTACAAATTATATACACGTTCTACTGCATTAATATGATTTACACATTAAAACATACTCAAAAACAAATTTAGAAGGCTAACATAAAATTAAGAATATTTTTAAATAATTTTGCCTTATTTGTTAAACCTTTCTGTTCTCATCAAAAATATTTCTTTCAATGACAGCAATATGACTGAATATGCTTCACTGTATTTTAAAATCTCGGTTTAATACTTTATCACTTTGTGATAAAGCAATTCAAAGGTCTGATTCTAAGCTCAGTGTATTTCAATATTTAGCTTTAATGTCTGAGCTAAATGCTTGACAAAGACACACAGATTCAGATGGAAGACATGCACTTACGAAGTCATAATACTTGTTTTTCAATCTCATACAATAATTACTCAAAGGCTTTTCTGCAATGATTAGAAACTTTCCATTTTCCCTAACGTCAATTGGCTTGCAAACTAATTGGAAGATGTTATACATATAGACGTTTTGTGTGTGTATATTTATTTTAATTGGGTTCAGAACACACTGAACCTCTTCATTTGGAAAATTTTAGTTTGTTTCTAATATTTTTAAGTATTCATATATGAGTTTTTATATATAACACAAGACTACTGTTTTCCACAAAAAAGTCAGCTAATAATGGAAGTATTTCCAAATGTTTATTTGACAAATTCTCTCTTTGTAGTACTAGTTTTGAAAACAACAACAAAAAGTTACTTTCTTACTCATTGTTAATATATCACCTCTACTTTGAGAGAACAGATTATGTGTACTACTGTTTTTAAATATCTGCAGGGCAACAATACTAGTCATAGACATTTTATCATGCAAAAGTTCAGCAATTTTGAAATGCTTGTCTTTTGTAAGAAAAATTCTTAACTCACGTTTATAACAACTCCTTTAAGTAATTAGCTCAGAGTTAATTTGCTTCACTTAGTATCTGTGTTGTCCAAAAGATTACCGGGGTCACTCCTCATTTCATCACAAAGTAATGTGAAACTTTTTGGTTATTTAATGTCATATAATCTATAAATCTACTTAGTCAGGGACAGACAAACTGCTATAAACTGCCAGTCCTCCTTTTAGAAGAAAGCTGTCTCTTCCCCCCGGACACCCAGGGCTGTAAGCAAGGCTCTGACCTTCGAGAATTTGAACCACAAGACATCACCTGTGGTATAGTATATTGACAGTGTAACAACTATTAGTAAAGTTACATTTCTTTCTATTTTTATACAGAAGTAAATGAAATAAAATGTCTACTATTTTTTACTGCATCTCAGTGGAATGTCTTACACAAACCTGGGTTGTGAGCACCCTACTTTAGAAAGCGCTGCTGTAGACATCAACGTGTCAGGTTGACAACCTGTTAGAATCCCTCTTAATCCAACTGTCTTCCTCTACTGTTAGAAGAAGGAGTCCTGGGGTGCAGTGGTTAAGCTCTCGGCTGCTAACTTAAAAGTAGGCAGTTCAAATCCACCAGCCACTTCATGGGAGAAAGATGTGGCAGACTGCTTCAGTAAAGATTACCCATAACCATCAAGTCAATTCCAATTCATAGCGACCCTATGGGGCAGAGTAGAACTGCCCCATAGGGTTTCCAAGGCTGTCATCCTTATAGAAGCAGACTGCCACATCTTTCTACCTTGGAGCAGCTAATGGGTTCAAACCACCAACCTTTTTTTTTTTTTTAAATTGTGCTTTAAGTGAAAGTTTACAGCTCAAGTTAGTTTCTCACACAAAAATTTATACACACATTGTTATGTGACCCTAGTTGCTATCCCTATAATGTGACAGCACTCTCCTCCTTTCCACCTCGGGTTTCCTGTGTCCATTCAACCAGCTCCTATCTGTGCCTTCTCATCTCAACTTCGGACAGGAGCTGCCCATTTAGTCTCGTGTATCTACTTGAACTAAGAACCACACTCTTCACGAGTATCATTTTATGTCTTATAGTCCAGTCTAATCTTTGTCTGAAGAGTTGGCTTTGGGAATGGTTTTAGCTCTGGGTTAAGAGAGAGGTCAGGGGCCATCTCTTCTGGGGTTCCTCCAGTCTCAGTCAGACCACTAAGTATGGTCCTTTTACCAGAATTTGAGTTCTGCACCCCACTTTTCTCCTGCTCCATCAGGGACTCTCTGTTGTGTTCTCTGTCAGGGCAGTCACTGGTGGTAGCCGGCACCATCTAGTTCTTCTGGTCTCAGGCTGATGGAGTTTCTGGTTTATGTGGCCGTTTTGCCTCTTGGGCTAATATTTTCCTTTTGTCTTTGGTGTTCTTCATTCTCCTTTGCTCCAGGTAGGCTGGGACCAATTGTTGAATCTTAGATGGCCACTCACTAGTTTTTAAGACCCCAGACGCCACTCACCTAAGTGGAATGCAGAACATTTTCTTAATAAACTTTGTTATGCCAATTGACCTAGATGTCCCCTGAAACCATGATCCCCAGACCATTGCCCCTGCTACTCTGTCCCTCAAAGTGTTTGGTTGCGTTCAAGAAACTTCTTAGCTTTTGCCTTATTCCAGCTGTGATGACTTCCCCTGTATTGTGTGTTGTCCCTCCCTTCACCTAAGATAATTCTTGTCTATTATCTAGTTAGTGAACTTCCCTCTCCCTCCCTCACCACCCTTCTAACCATCAAACAATGTTTTCTTCTGTGTTTAAACCTTTTCTTGAGTTCTTATAATAGTGGTCTCATACAATATTTGTCCTTTTGTGGCTGACTAATTTCACTCAGCATAATGCCTTCCAGATTCATCCATGTTATGAGATGTGTCACGGATTCACTGCTGTTCCTCTATCATCGCGTAGCATTCCATTGTGTGAATACACCATAATTTGTTTATCCATTTGCCCGCTGATGGGCACCTAGGTTGTTTCCATCCTTTTGCTATAGTGAACAGTGCTGCAATGAACATGGGTGTACATATATCTATTCGTGTGACAGCTCTTATCTCTCTAAGATATATTCCAAGGAGTAAGATTGCTGGATCATATGGTACTTCTAGCTTTTTTAAAGGAACCGTCAAATCGATTTCCAAAGTGGTTGTACCATTTTACATTCCTACCAGCAATGTATAAGTGTTCCAGTCTCTCCACAACTTCTCCAACATTTATTGTGTTGTTTTCAAACCACTGACCTTTTAGTTAGCAGCCGAGCACTTAACCACTGTGTCATCTGGGCTCCTTCCATAAAGATTACACCCTAGGAAACCCTATCGGCAGTTCTACTCTGTCCCATAGGCTCTGTCCTATGAGTCGGAATCCACTCAATGGCAATGGGGCTTTTTTTACTGTTAGAAGACAACAACATCATTCTCCTCCAGGAGAAGTCTGCAGATTTGTTTTTTTTCCCCCCTGCACACTCAGAATCTTTTGGTGGTTCTGGTTCTGTCTTTCTCACCAGTATTTGGCTATTCCTCTAAGGAACGGATTCAATTACTGTCATAACACATCCTTGTACTAAATAAGCACTCTTCATCTCTTTCCATCAAGACTACCCGAAATCCTCAGTTATTTTGGAATTCCTGAATGCCTTTTTTGTTCTCTTTGCAAAAGATCTCTGAATCGACCGCTCCAAAATGATGTTAGGTAATAACACCATGCTGACAATGACACTATAGCTCTTAATTTATTCAGGATTAGTTTCTCCTGGTTTATTAAAAAAAAAAAGGCTTCTTCCTTTAAAAATTCTGTTTCATAAAGAGTCCAAACTCTCTTCCACTTGAACAGTTTAAGATTTTCCAAAAAAAAAAAAACATGGAGCATTGTCTTAGTTATCTAGTGCTGCTTTAACAGAAATACCACAAGTGGATGGCTTCAACAGAGAGAAATTTATTTTCACACAGTCTAGTGGGCTACAAGTACAAATTCAGGGCATCAGCTCCAGGGGTAGGCTTTCTCTGTCAGCTCTGGAGGAAGATCCGTGTCATCAATCTTCCCTTGGTCAAGGAACTTCTCCACGCAGGAACCTCAGATCCAAAGGACACGCTCTGCTCCCGGCACTGCTTTCTTGGTAGTGTGAGGTCCCCCTGTCTCTCTGCTCACTTCTCTCTTTTATTTCTCAACAGAGATTGGCTTAAGATACTATCTAATCTTGTAGATCACCATCAACGTAACTCCTGCTGATCCATCTTATTAACATCATAGTGATAGAATTTACAACACAGGGAAATCACATCAGATGACAACATGGTAGACAATCATACAATACTGGGAATCATGACCTAGCCAAGTTGACAGATATTTTTCGGGGACACAATTCAATCCATGACAAGCATAAATCTATACTGTGGACACGGGGCTATGTGTCAGTAGAATTGTCTGGCCCACAGCCTCCTTCTCCTTTAATCTGCTGTGATCGGCCTCCTCAACCCTCACCTCTTCACTCTCTGCAAGGGCTCTCCCAGCCATCCTCGCCTCCTCTTAGTGCTCATATCCTTCCCCCTTCATGGTTATCTGATGGCAGTAATTTCTTAAATACTGTCCCGAACTACAGTCTCTCTCCTTCTCTCTGACATGCCTGGCTCTTGTCCACCAGATTAATCGTCCCAAAACATCACTTCATCTATGTTGCATTCCCAACCTCATCTGCCTCTATTCCCCTACTGGAATGCTTCTTGTAAAGCATGGCCCTTCACAATTTCCAATTTCCCTTTAAATCGTCTCTCTGAACAACTGCTCACAGATATCCTCCCAAATGAAATACCTTTTCCTCCCATATCAAATACTATCCATCCATCCACAGCTAAAATCTGCCACCTGGCCTGAAAAGGTCTCTCCTTCAGCTATACCCCTTTGGGCTTCCTGCTTTATCTTGCCCAGTGTAGTGTATGCTAGACTGCAAATATTAGGTCCACCCTATAAAATGTGTTGATCTTTGTTTCAACACAATAATATACGTTCTTGTTTGTTTGTTTGTTTCTTTTATATTTACAGCTACATAATCAGGAACATACATTATCTGGGGTATTTCTTTTAATAAGAAAAACAAAAGTATCTTTTCTTGGCCAATTTTATTTTAATTATGTCAGCAAGAAACAAAGCTGCTTATATACAAAAGGTGAAAAGACTCTGAGTTCAATCCCACTGCTTTAATGTACACCTAATTTTATCTGATGCAGGATTTCCTGCAATAATGTTCTCAAGCTAAGACACTGCATCTTTGCTGGGCTATCACTATAAGGAACTTGCCAAGCACACTCTCCGGAGCTGTGGTTCATGGCCATTTAGGGGTTACGGGCCTCTCTGAGAAGTATATAATCTTTCTCTATAAAAATACTGACATACACAAAAGCGTACACAGATGCCAGAGGTCACAGAGACCCTGAAGGCCTCGAGCCCCAGAATAAGAAGATTCTTGGACTTCCAGCAAAATGGCACTCTAGGCAGAAGCACCACGCCGTCCCTCCACAGCAAAGATCCGAAAAACTAAGCCAAACAGAGAATACAACAGTCCTGAAACCCTAAAACATCAAATGAAGAGATAAAGAACTCAGCCAAACACCAAATGGAGTGAGAAAACTGACAGAGAATGGAGAGCGAGGAGAGATTCATGCAGAGGTACCCTACCAGCTAACGCAGTGCGGATCTGCCATCTTGGACTCCTATCGGAGACCAGCAAACGGGGTATGAGGAAGCAGCCTCACGGAGCGTCCAGCGGGAGACAAAACAACCGGTAATTTGCAATATACGCTTTCCCACTCCCCGCCCTTCTTCACCCCAACTTAGCCTCCTCCGCTTCCCGCGGCCACAATCTCTTGAACGGGAATCACCAGCTGCTTAGATTCCACACACCCGAACGGACAGACTCTCTGAGTGCCATTTGTTGGCTGCCGGTGTTGCTATTTTCTGCTTCTTTTGATTTCTTCCTTACCTCTCACCACCTCCCCCTCCTTTCGCTCAAATACCTGGCTCCGTGCACCATCTTTGCTTCTTCCTGAGGGGCTGCAGAGCTCTGGTAATTTGTGATATATGCTATCCCACTCCCTACTCTTCTTCACGAACACTCGGCCCCCTCT
>NW_004443941.1:33439697-33466608 GCF_000243295.1 Trichechus manatus latirostris
AACCAATGTCATAAAACAATATGTGTACTACTGTTTCATGAGAAACTATTTGTTCTGTAAGCCTTCACCTGAAGTACAGTAAAAGAAAAATATAAATAAACAAACAAGGTTCTTGCACAGGGCCTGCAAGTCCCAGAAGGGAGCGTTTTCATCTGATAAAGATTCCTTCCCAGGACAGTTTCTCTACAATCAATCAAATATGGTTTTTTAAATACCAATTTATTAACATATCAATGTAGATGATGACAATATATACATACTGTACTGTAAGTATTTAAGGCTTGGACTAAGGCATTCTCACCCTTCCTAAAAGTATTCACTAGCTGCTTGATGACTCCAGGGTTACAAAGTAATTCAACCTCATTTCTTAGTAGTAGAGGCCTCTCATTGGTCTTGCCTCATCCAATTGTGCACAAGGGGCGAGTGTTTAACAGCCTTGCTGGCTTCTTCTCGTTGTTGTCTAAAATGCTTTTCTCATCAGAGTAAACCATGTCTTTGGCATTTCTAACCCTTTCAGCTCCCACTGGCAACCAAATCCCTGTTTTTTTCTTTTTTTCTGAAGATCAAAGTCCTTCCCGTAATTTCTGGCTCTTTCTTCCCTCCTTTTTCTCTGTCCTCCTGTTTCAAAACCACATTGAGGAAAAGCGTGCATTAAACCTCATCCTCACCACTCTCGTCCCAGTAGGGATCAAAACCCATTTTAGTTTTTCTTGGCAACCAGTCCTCAAGCACCTTCTTTGAAATGTGTTATAAGCTATTATATCAAACACACTGAAAACCTAATTAACTAATTCCTGTGAAGGAAGCTGTTAAAAGTCAGTCATATCAATAGTAAGAAAACAAACCACCCAATAAAAAAAAAAAGGGCAAAAAATCTGAACGCTGTACCAAAGAAGATATGCAGATGTCAGGTAAGCACATGAAAGCACATCATTTATCATAATGAAAATTCAAGTTAGAACAACAATGAGCTGCCACTACACACCAATTAGGTTGTTAAACACATACAAAAACAAAAAGCCTGACAATACCAAATGCTGGTGAGGATGCAGAGCAACTGGAACTCTTACACATGGCTGGTAAGAATAGAAAATGGTATATAGCCACTGTAAGCAGCTCTGGTGGAACAACAGTTAAGCATTTAGCTGCTAACTGAAAGGCTGGCTGTTAGAACCCACCCAGCGGCTTCACAGGAGAAAGACCTGGTGATTTACTTTCGTAAAAATTACAGCCTAGGAAACCCTATGGGGCAGTTCTACTCTGTCACATGGAGTTGCAATGAATCGAAAATTGACTCGATGGCACCTAACAACAACTAACAACATAACAGTTTGGCACCTTCTTATAAAGTTTAATGTACACTTACCGTATGACCCTCAGCCAGTCCACCTCCTCAAACAGATGCAAATAAGGTGTACCTGGTGTAAATTCCTATTGTTATATTAATTACATTGCACTATAACTATGTGTGTGTGCGTGTATGTGTGTGTGTGTGTGTGTAGATATAGAGGCAGAAAGGCAAAGATACAGACAAAAATAATCTTCCAGTAAACTGTGAGTTCTTTAACGACAACTATTGACTAATTCATCTGTTTATCCCCTGTACCTAATACAAATTTGACACATATTAAATCTTCAATAAGTGTTTGCTTAATGAATAAAAAAATGAGTATTTACCACATGCTCCACTCCAGATTAGGCACTGGAAATATGTTGTTGTCGTTGTTGCTATTAGCCGCTGTCAAGTCAGTCCCCAACTCACAACAACCCCGTGTATAACAGGATCATTATGATCTATAGGGTTTTCATTAGCTGATTTTAAGAAGTAGATCACCAGGCCTTTCTTCCTAGTCTTAGTCTGGAAGCTCCACTTAAATCTGTTCAGCATCATAGTAACACATAAGCCTCCACTAAGGGATGGATGGTGGCTGTGCC
Source organism: Trichechus manatus latirostris (assembly GCF_000243295.1). Lineage (NCBI taxonomy): Eukaryota > Metazoa > Chordata > Mammalia > Sirenia > Trichechidae > Trichechus > Trichechus manatus. The sequence goes on from NW_004443941.1 coordinate 33,441,633, forward strand.
TTAGGCGACTGGCCAGGAATGAAACCAGGGTCTCCCATAGGGAAGGTGAGAATTGTACCACTGAACCACTACTGCTGCCAATTCTGGGAATATAGAAACTGGAAAAGATGTGCTCTCTGTGATGGTTAATTTTATGTGTCACCTTGGCTAGGTTATGATTTTTGGTGGTTTGGCCAGATACTGGACTGACTGCTGTTCTGTAATGTACTGTAATGTGATGTAATGTAATCACTATCCATGATGTGATCTGATGTCATCAACCAATCAGCTGAAAGAGGCGTTTCCTTGGGGGTGTGGCCTGCCTCCAGTATATAAATGGATGTTTTCACAGAGCTCGCTCGCTCTCTTGACCCTGCACTTCTCATCACCTGACCTCCAGTTCCTAGGACGTAAGTCTGTAAAAGTCTCTGGCCTGCTGCCTGACCTACAGATTTTGGATTCACCGACCCCTGCAATCCAATGAGCCAGCAGAGGCCTCCAACCTGCTGTCTGACCTATGGATTCGGGACTTTCCAGCCCCCAGAAGTGAGCCATTTCCTTGAAATAAATCTCTCTATATTTTTATATAGAAATCACTGGATTTACTCCTCTAGAAAACTCAGAATAAGATAGTCTGTATCTTTAGAGAGCTGACAGTCTAGCTAGAAAACAATCCTGACCTAAAGGCAATGGTGAGCAGCACAGACTCAGAATGAGTAACTACTGGCCGTGTGACACGGCATGGGGTAACAATCACTTAATCACCCTTTGGAATCAGGCAGGCCTGGGTCTGTCACTTTGTCAGGTTACTTGACCTTTCTAGAACTAATTTTCCTGATCTTTAAAAAATATTAACCATGGGCTTATTGTGAGGCAGCCTGACAGTGAATTTTGCCCTGCCCCCAACGGCAGGCTACCCCACCATATTTTTTGTTCTTATTTTTTTTATTATTATGTTTTTTATTTGTCTGATTATTGGTTTCCTCTCCCTCTTTCCCTTCTTTCCTTTCTCCAGCCCACCCAGCCCCGTGCACCACCCACCCCCCTTCTCAACAGGCCAAGCCACACTGCTCAGCTACAGAGCCACTAGTACACAGAGATGGCAGGTCTCCACAGCATCAGACACCAAATCCTACCACACTGTCATTTTATTTACTTTTTTTAACTTCATTTTTTTCTTTTCTTTCTCTCTTCTTTCTCATCTTTCACCTACTCATTTAGCTCTGCACATCACATCCTCTCCTTGCACTCCTCTCAACCTACACCCTGCACCAAGTGCCACGACCAAGTGGTACCGGCACAGCCCCCCAGATCCTGTCCCACATTGCCCCCAACCCCGCCCCATAGCCCCGAGTTTGTGTTGCAAACTACCCATCCCCGCCCCTCCACCCCCACTGGACCCGCCCTGCTGCATCATAGTTGAGTGACCAGCCCTGCCCACCTGGACAAGGTTGCAAGAGGTATTATAACCAAAGGTGAGCAAGCAACAAAACACACCCAGCCTGCCTGTCCAAATATAACCAAATAAAACAAAACAGCAGGACAAAATAATCAAATCTACAATCAATAAATGAAGAAAATGATTCCTGAATGTTCCAGAGAAAACAAACAATATCAAAACATTAAAAAAAAAAAACAAAAAAAAAAAACAGGAGAGGATGGCTCCAAAATGCAACCAAAATAAAACACCAGATGACCTTCTGCTAGAAGAAAGGCACTGGAACTACCTGATAGAGAATTCAAAACTCTAATATTCAGGGTTGTCCAACAGATGAAGGAAAATGCAGACAAAGATAAGGAAAAAATAGAAAAAATCATGGAAAAAAGACAAAATCATGGAAAAGACAGACAAAACAATGGAAGAAATTGGGAAAATACAGGAACAAAAGGTCAAAATAAATAAACAACTAGAAATCATACAAAAACAGCAATTAGAAATCCAAAAGAGAAACAAGATTTCAGAAATGGAGAGTGCAATAGAAGGTTTTAGGAGCAAGTCTGAATCAATGAAAGACAGGATCAGTGAATTTGAAGATAAATCCTTGGATACCACCTTGTTTGAGAAAAATCTGAGGAAAGTATGAAGAAAAATGAAGAAACCCTAAGAACAATGTGGGATAAAATCAAAAGCAAAATCTGCACGTGATCTGAGTTCCAGAACAGAGGGAGAAAACAGAAAACACAGGAAGGATCACTGAAGATCTGCTGACAGAAAACCTCCCTAATATCATGAAAGATGAAAAACTGACGATCCAGGAAGTTCAACAAACCCCATATAGGATAGATCAAAAAAAAACCACCAATACATATCATAATCACACTCCCTAAAACCAGAGACAAAGAAAGAATCCAGAGAGCAGCTTGAGAAAAACAAAAAGTAACATACAATGGGGAAACAATAAGACTAAACTCTGATTACTCGACAGAAACCATGCAGGAAAGAAGGCAATTGGATGACGTATATAAAATCTTGAAAGAAAAAAAATGCCAACCAAGAATAATGTATCCTGCAAAACTCTCACTGAAATATGATGGCGAAATCAGGATATTTCCAGATAAACATAAATTAAGGGAATATGTAAAAACCAAACCAAACTTACAAGAATTATTAAAGGGAGTCCTTCAAATAGACAGCCAATACCATCGGACAACGACTTGATTCTAGCACGTAAGACAGATACCAACCTAGGTAATGAACTCTCAAGGATAAAACAAAACTAAAAAATTTACAACAGGGAACCAGAGAGGTCAATCTGTAAATGACAACGTCAGAACAATGAAAGAGGGAATAAATAGTGTAGGTATAGAACTTTCTAATGGAGAGGAAGGCAAGGCATTAAACAGTGATAAAAAAACTGCTTTAAACTTAGGAATGCAGGGGTTAACTTCAAGGAAACCACAAAGAAAGTTAACAAACCTACTCATCAAAATAAAGAAGGAAAAGAAGTGTCAGTAAACACAAAATCTAGAAAAGCGTAAGAAACAAAAAAAATTCACAAACCAAAGGAATTCAGCACAGAAGAGTAACAGAGACAAAGAAAACGTCGGCACCACAAAAAAAGCACTACAAAATGACAGCAAAATAAACTCACACCTATCAATAAGCAAACTGAACGTAAATGGCTTAAAGGCACACATAAAGAGACAGTAACAGAATGGATAAAAAAACAAGATCCATCAATATACTGTCCCCAAGAAACACACCTTAGAAACAAAGACAAAAATATATTAAAAATCAAAGGATGGAAAAAATATATCAAGCAAACAGCAACCAAAAAAGAGCAGGAGAGGCAATAGTAACCTCAGATAAAATAGACTTTAAAACAAAAACTGTCATAAAAGACAAGGAAGGACATACTATAATCATTAAAGGGACAATCCATCATATAATACAACATAATAAATATCGGCGCACTGAAAGACAGGGCTCCAAAATACATAAAGCAAACTCTAACGGCACTGAAAAGAGAAATTGATAGTTCCACAATAATAGCAGGAGACGTCAACCCACCACTCTTGGTAAAGGACAAAACATCTAGAAACAAATTCAACAAAGATACAAGCAGATCTAAAGGCCACAATCAACCAACTTGACCTCACAGACATATACAAAACACTCCACCCAACAGCAGCAAAGTACACGTTCTTTTCCAAAGTACATGAAATATTCTCCAGAATAAACCAAGTCTTAGGCCACAAAGCAACCCTCAACAAAATCCAAAACACTGACATAATACAAAACAATTTCTCTGATCAAAACACCATAAAAGTAGAAATAAAAGGAAAAGCAAGGAAAAAAAATTAAACACATGGAAAGTGAATTAACACCCTGCTTAAAAACTACTGGATAATAGAAGAAATCATAGATGGAATCAAAAACTTTCCTAGAATCAAATGAGGATGAAAACACATCATACCAAAACCTCTGGGACACTGCAGAGAGAGTGCTCAGAGGTCAATTTACAGCAAAAGAGGAACATATCAAAAAATGATGAAAGGGACAAAATCAAAATATTAGCTATATAAACTGAACAACAGAACAGCAAAAGAAGCCCTCAGGCACCAGAAGAAAGGAAATTATTAAAGATCAGAGCAGAAATAAATGAAATACAGACTAGAAAAACAATAGAAAGAAACTACAAGACCAAAAGTTGGTTCTCTGAAAAGATAAAAAATAAAAAAATTGACAAACCAATGGCCAAATTGACAAAAGAAAATCAAGAGAGGACGCAAATAACCCAAATATGAAACGAGGGACATTACAAAAAACCAACTCAAATAAAAAGGATCATAACAGAGCACTATGAGAAACTATACGCCAACAAATAGGAAAATCTAAGGAAGTGGACAAATTTCTAGGAACACACTACCTACCTAAAGTAATACAAACTGAGATACAAAATTTGAACAGAACCATGACAAGAGAAGAGATTGAAAAGGCAATTAAAAAAAAAAAAAAACCCTCCCAACGAAAAAAGCCCTGGCTTTACTGGAGAATTCTACCAAGTATTCAGAGAAGAGTTTGCACCAGTACTACTCAAACTATTTTACAACACAGAAATGAAAGGGATACTTCTGAACTCATTCTATGAAGCCAGCATAACCCCGACAACAAAATCAGGCAAAGACACAACAAAAAAAGAAAATTACAGACTAGTATCTCTCAGGAATATAGATGCAAAAATTCTCAACAAAATTCTAGCCAGTAGAATTCAGCATCATACTAAAAAAACAATACACCAAGAGCAAGTGGGATTCACACCAGGTATGCAAGGATGGTTCAACGTTAGAAAATCAATCAATGTAACCCATCATATAAATCAAACAGAATCACAAGATCATCTCAATCGACACAGAAAAGGCATTCAATGAAGTCCAACACCCATACCTAATAAAAACTCTCAATAAAATAGGTATAGAAGAGAAATTTCTCAACATAATAAAGGCCATCTATACAAAACCAACAGCCAACATCGTTCTTAATGGAGAGAGGTTGAAAACATTCCCCCCGAAAACAGGAACAAGACAAGGATGCCCTTTATCACCACTCCTATTTAACATTGTGCTGGAAATTTTAGCTAGAGCAATAAGGCAAGAAAAAGAAATAAAGGGCATCCAAATTGGTAATGAAGAAGTTAAACTGTCCCTGTTTGCAGATGATATGATACTACACATAGAAAACCCTAAAGACTCCACGAGAAATCTACTGGAACTAACAGAAAGATTCAGCAGAGTAGCAGGATACAAGATAAACACACAAAAATCAGTTTAATTTACTAGGCTACAGGAAAAAAGACAAAGGGCAGAAAATGAAACATAGTCTTGAGTGGAGGTGTTCCAGTCAGTGTGCCAAGAGACAGACATGAAGAAGCTGCTCCAGAGTGTCCTACAGATCTATCGCATAACTCCCACGCTCACCAGCCACTTGGTTGGATGAACCCTCCAAAAACGAGATCTTCAGAAGTCTTCTCATTTCATAAATAATGAGAAAAAGAATGCTTCAGTCTCTCCAAAGGCCTGGAGTATAGTTATTTAACTGTGATATTAGAATTCCTTGAAGCACAAAAGATGTTATGATCTATCCTCCAAACATTAGGTTTCTATTCTCAGCACTAAAACACTTGAAAATAAATTAACTGGGATATCTACTTCTGGCAAAATAGAAGATTAGACGTTCATAGAGAATCTGCCAGTACTAAAATTGCTGGACAAAACATAAAAATATGGCTGACTCGGTTAGAGCATCCCCAGCCCTCAGGCCTGCCGGCACACTGGGCTCGCACTGTCCCTCCTCTGCCATCACTCAACGAGCTGCTAAACAGTGGAACCAAGCACATACCCCATTGTACACCCCCACCAATCTGACGGAAGGTTGTGAATGTTCCCACACTGCTGGACCAACATCATGAGGCAGACAGCACCCCCCCCCGCATCTGCCCTCAGCCACCTCATCAAATCATTGTACAGCAAAGCAGGGTCAGCCTGACTGCTGCAGCCCTGCCCAACTGAACAACAAGGTGAGATTTATTGTACTCACAGACAAACAAGCAGCAAAGCCCACCTGGCATGCCCACTCTGATATATGAAAACAAAACAAAGAATGATAAAACAAATATACAATCAATAAATAAAGAAAATAATACTTTAATGTCTCAGAGACAGCATACAATATCAAAACATATAAAAAAGCACTACAAGATGGCTCTAGTAAGTGACCAAACAAAGAATCAGATGACTTTCTGGGAGAAGAAAAGACAGTGGAACTACCTGATATCAAATTCAAAAGACTAATATTTAGTGCTTTCCAAGATATTAAGGAAAGACATCAAGGAAAACACTGCCAAAAACAAGGAAAAAGTAGACAAAATCATGGAAAACACAGACAAAACCAACAAAAAGATAGCCAAAATCAAGGAAACACAGACTAAATCAAAAAGGAATTCAGGAAAATAATACAATAACAAAATATAAAAATAAATAATTAGAAATCGTACCAAAACAGCAACTAGAAATGCAAAAGATAAAAAATTTCAGAAATGGACAACTCAATAAAAGGTTTTAAGAACACATTTGAAACACTGGCAAACAGAATCAGCAAGATTGAATACAAATCCATGGACATCACTTTGTTTGAGGAAAATCAGAGAAAAGAATGAAGAATATGTAAAAATTATACGGGACAAAATGAAGAGCAAAAATTTGAGTGTGATCAGAGTTCCAGACCAAGGGCATAAAATGGAAAACACAGAGAAGATGGTTGAAGATTTGCTGACATAAAACTTCCCAAATATCATGAAAGATGAAAAGGTGACCATCAAAGAAGCTCAACGAATCCCATATAGAATAGACTAGAAAAGAAAGTCACCAAGAAATGTAATCTCACTTGCCAAAACCAAAAACAAAGAAAGAATACTGAGAGCAACTCGAGACAAAGGAAAAGTCACCTACAAAGGGGAAACAATAAGACTAAACTCTGATTATTTGGTAGAAACTATGCAGGTAAGAAGGTAAGGGGATGGCATATATAAAATCTTGAAAGAAAAAAAGTCCAACCAAGAATTTTAGTGTGCAAAACTCACTCTGAAATACAATGGTGAAATTAGGACATTTCCAGATAAATAGAAATTAAAGGAATTTGTAAAAAACCAAACCGAACTTACCAAAAATATTAAAGTGAGTCCTTCGGTTAGAGAACCAACAACATCAGACAACAACCTGAACTTAGGATATAAGACAGCATCAGGCAGATACCAACCTAGGTAAAGAACCCTAAATAATAAAACAAAGCTAAAAGACATAAAAAAAGGAAACAGATAAATCAATCTGTAAACGACATCAAAACAATATAAGGGGGAATTAAACCATGTAGGTAAAGAACTTTCAAATGTAGAGAAAGTCAAGGCAATATGAAGTAATAAAAGACTGGCTGAAACTAAGGAAGATAAGGGTAAATTTCAAGGTAACCACAAAGGAAGTTAACAAACCTACTGAACAGAGTAAAAAAGAAGAAAAACGTAAAGTCTCAGTAAACAGAAAGTCTATAATAATGAAACAAAATTCAAAAACAAAAAGAACTCAGCACAGGAAAGTAAGAGGAACAAAGAAAACATCAGCAGCACAACAATATGACAGCAATAAACTCATAGCTATTGATAATCACAGTGAATATAAATGGCTTAAATGCACCCACAAAGACACAAGACAGTGACAGAATGAATAAAAAACACAATGCATCAATATGCTGTCTACAAGAGACACATCTTAGACACAAAAAATATATATAATAAAAATAAAACGATGGAAAAAACATACCAATCAAACAGTAACCAAAAAATAGCAGGAGTGATGTCTCAGTCATCTATTGCTGCTCTAACAGAAATACCACAAGTGGATGGTTTTAACAAAGAGAAGTTTATTCTCTCACAGTCCAATAGGCTACAAGTCCAAATTCAGGGCATCAGCTCCAGGAAAAAGCCTTCTCTCTCTGTCATCTCTGGAGGAAGGTCCTTGTGATGCACTAGTCTTCCTTTGGTCTGGGAGCATATCAGTACAGGAACCTCAGGTCAAAAGGATGCACTCCGCTCCCAGCACTGCTTTCTTGGTGGTATGAGGTTCCCATGTGTCTTTGCTTGCTTCTCTCTTTTATATCTCAAAAGCGATTGGATTAAGACACTGTCAAATCTTGTAAACCTCATCAGTATAAGCTCATCACAGTGATAGAATTTACAACACATAAGGAGATCACATACAACCTCATCATAGTGATAGAGTTTACAACACATAAGGAAATCACAGCAGATTACACAATCATACAATACTGGGAATCATGACCCAGACAAGCTGACAGAAATTTTTTGGGGGACACAATTCAATCCATGACAAGTGACAATACTAATCTCACATAATATAGACTTTAAGGCAAAATCAACCATAAAAGATGAGGAAGAACATTATATAATGATTAAAGGGACACTCCACCAAGAAGACATAACCCTAATAAATATATATGCACCCAAAAACAGGGCCCATTCAGACCAATCTGAGTAAAGGATAGAACATCTAGAAAGAAACTAGCAAAGAAACACAAGATCTAAAGGCCATAATCAACCAATTTGACCTTATACACATATATAGAACACCCCACCCAACAGCAGGAAAATACACATTCTTTCCAATGCATATAGAATATTCTCCAGAATAGATCACATTTTAGGCCAAAAAGCAACCATCAATAAAATCCAAAACATGACAATAATATAAACCATTCTCTCTGATCAAAACACCATAAAAGTAGGAATCAATAAGAGGAAGAACAAGGAAAAAAATTCAAGTATATGGAAGCTGGATAACATCTTGCTTAAAAACAACTGGATAATAGCAGAAATCAAAGAGGAAGTAAAAAAATTCCTAGAATCAAATGAGAATGAAAACACATCATACCAAAACCTTTGGGACACAGCAAGGCAGTGCTCAGAGGTCAACTAACAGCAATAAACATACACATCAAAAAAGGACAGGCCAAAATCAAATGTTCGCCCTACAACTTGAACAAATAAAAAGGGAATAGAAAAAGAAGCCCACAGGCACCAGAAGAAAGTAATAAAGATTAGAGCAGAAATAAATGAAATAGAGAACAGGAGAACAATAGAAAGAATAAACAAGACCAAAAGTTGGCTCTTTAAAAAGATCAACAAGATCAACAAACCACTGGTCAAATTTACAACACAAAAACAGAAGAGCAAGAAAATAATCCAAATAAGGTATGAGATGGACATTACAGCAGACCAAAATGAAATAAAAAGGATCATAACAGAGTACTATGAAAAACTGTACTACAACCAATTTGAGAGGTGCGGCCAAGATGACAAAGTAGTCAGATGCTTCCAGTGTTCCCTTTTACAACAAAGACCCGAGAAAACCAGTGAATCGATTATATATGACAATGTAGGAGCCCTGAACATGAAAGGAAAAGTTGAGGAATCAGACTGAGTGGCAGGGGGAGGGAGAGACGGTTTGGGAGCAGCGAGAAGTTGCCAGACCTGACCCGGTGAGAGCCTGAGCCCTTCAGCCCAGATCAGCTTGGGGGTTAGTGGTGAGGCAGGCAAGGAGCGGCTCTTGGGAGGCATTTTCCACATCAGGAGAGACCTAGCGGCACAGAGTCTACTGTCCATCCAGAACCAGTGATAAGTAGCCCTCTTATCAGTGAAAGATAAGTATGTGCACCTGGCCTAGCATGCTGATTAAAAACACCCCCCTTAGGGAAAAAACTCTCTCCCATTTACCTCCCTGCTCCCTGCTCTACACTGAGTCCCGGACTGGCTTCAGTAATTACTGAGTCGCCTGGGCCAGAAATAGGACCCGTCACACATGCTGAGCCATTCTCCTGGCCTTGGAAAGTGAACAAATTAACAAACAGGGGAAAAAATAATCTGCCAGCTCCCCTAAGCCAGGAATTCAGGGTAGGCACAGCTCCTTTGCCTAGGCACAGGCATAAGAGATCCATGGACTTTGAGTGCCTTTCCCCCTGCACAGACTGGTGCGGGCCCATTTCAACAGCGTAGGCCCTCATTACCACAGTACAACAGGGTATATATATACCTGAAGTCTAACGTCAACTGTTTCAGCTGTGAAGTGGCAGGTTTGTGACATTTGACACTGCTCTGACCATTAAGCAGGGTCTTCACCTACCCACATCAGAGGCCTGAGGACTGGTGGCTCCACCCATGCCACCTAGCCACCTGCGACAGGAGCCCAAGAATAAGAGGTGCCCCCTAGTCCTTACAGCCAACAGCACTGGGTGCTCATAGTCCAGCTGCAAAACCCACCCATCTACATGCTCTAGTGAACAGGGACATGCTTTCCACCTGGACACTCAGGGGTGGCCATCAGCCTCCTGCCTTGCTCAGCCTGTGGCCCCCTGCTGAAGCTGGATGCCTGTGCCTATACCAATCGCCCATGCCTGTCTAAAACTGTAGGTGAGAGCCTACACCAAACACTTGGTGGCTGACTACCTGGGCACCTGAGCTGAATCCATACAGGAGAAGTGGGCCGACTCCTGGGCTCACATACTTACTGGCACATCTGGCCACCTGGGGGCAGGTCATTGGAGCGTCAGGGGTGCTGGTGACTGCACTGCCTCACAAGAGCAGCCTATTTGGGCATATCAAAATAAAACAAAACAATAAGCTAGGACACAGTAAGGAAACATTAAATAAATAAATATAATAACTTATTGATGGCTCAGAGACAACAGTCAATATCAAATCACATAAACAGGCAGACCATGATGGCTTCAGCAAGCTCCCAAAATAAAGAATCTAGAAGTTTTCAGGGGGAAGAAACTTTCTTGGAATTATCAGAGGCAGAATACAAAAGATTAATATACAGAACTCTTCAAGAGATTAGGAAGGAAATTAATCAAAACGCAGAACATTCAATAGAGGAACTTAAGAAGAATAGAGAAGAGTATAATGACAAATTTAACAGGCTGCAAGAATCCACAGAGAGACAGCAATCAGAAATCCAGAAGATTTAACAATCAAATTTCAGAATCAGACAACTCAATAGAAAGTCACAGGAGCAGAATTGAGGCAATGGAAGTCAAAATTAGTGAGACTGAAGACAAAGCACCTGACACCAACTTATTTGAGGAATAATCACGTAAAAGGATTTTAAAAATGAAGAAACCCTGTGTGGGATTCTATCAAGAGGAATAACCTACGAGTGACTGTAGTACCAGAACAGGGGGGCATAACAGAAAATACAGAGAGAATTGTTGAAGATTTGTTGGCAGAAAACTTCCCTGATATCATGAAAGAAGAAAAGATGTCTATCCAAGATGTTCATCGAACCCCACATAAGTTAGATCCCAAACAAATTTGAGGAAATGGACAAATTTCTAGAAACACACTACCTACCTAAACTAACACAAACTGAAATATAAAATCTGAACAGACCCATAACAAGAGAAGAGATCAAACAGGCAATTAAAAAAAAAACTTCCAACAAAAAAATGCTCTGGCCTGGACGGCTTCCCTGGAGAATTCTACCAAACATTCAGAGAAGAGCTCCCAATACTACTACCCAAACCACTTCAGAGGATGGAAAAGCAAAAAACAGTCCTGAATTCATTCTATGAAGCCAGCAGAAACCTGATACCAAAGACAGGCCAAGACACCTCAAAAAAAAAAAAGAAAATTACAGATGAATATCTCGCATGAATAGAGATGCAAAAATTTTTAACAAAATTCCAGTCAAGAGAATTCAGCATCATATCAAAAAAAAAAAAAAAAATACACCACAACTAAGAGGGATTCTGTGATGGTTAAGACTGTGTGTCAACTTGGCTGGGCCATGATTCTCAGTGTCTATATGTGATCACTCCCATGATTGAACTATGCTGTGAGTATCCAAACAGATGAAAGGGAGTTTCCTTGGGGGTGTGGCCTGCGTCTGAATATAAGCAGACGTTCTGGCTTTTTGCTCAGTCGGGATCCTGTGGCTGCCTCCTGTCATCTCACCTCCGGTTCTTGGGACTTGAGCTGTCAGCTTATCATCCGAACTTGGGATTTGTCGATCTTCACAGCCTGCAAACAGAGCCCTGCTCTCTGACCTGCTGATCTTGTGTTTGCCAGCCCCTGCAGCTATGTGAGCGGGAGCCCTGCTTTCCAACCTGCAGATCTTCAGCTTAACAGCTTCTGTGGCTGCATGAAATGGGAGAGGCCTCTACCCTGATCCATGGATTTGGGATGTTCTAGCCTCTACAGTCACGTCAGCTGTTTCCTTGATATAAATCTCTCTCTACATATATTTATATGCTTTACTGGTTTTGCTTCTCTAGAGAACCCAGCCTAAGACAGATACATACCAGGATGCAAGAATGGTTCAACATTAGAAAATCAATCAGCATAATCCACCACATAAATAAAACAAAAGAATCACATGATCCTCTCAATCAACACAGAAAAGGCATTTGATAAAGTACAACACCCATTCCTGATTTTAAAAAAAAAAGTTTAAATAAAATAAGAATAGAGGAGAAATTTGTCAACATAATAAAGGGCATGTACACAAAACCAACAGCCAAAATCATTCTCAATGGAGACAGACTCAAACATTCCCTCTGAGAACAGGAACAAGACAAAAATACCTTTATCACCATTCATATTTAACATTGTGCTGGAAGTTCTAGCTAGAGCAATAAGGCAAGAAAAAGAAATAAAGAGCATCCAAACTGGTAATGAAGAAGTTAAACTGTCCCTATTCACAATGATATGATCCTACACATAGAGAACCCCAAAGATTCCACAAAAAAACTATTGGAACTAATAAGATTCAGTAGAGTAGCAGCATACAAGATCAACATACAAAAATCAGTTAGACTCCTATACGCCAATAAAGAGAAAAGGAAATCAGGAAAACAATACCATTTATAATAGTCCTTAAAAAGATAAAAATAATTAGGAACAAATCTAACCAGGGACATAAAAGACCTATACAAAGAAAATTATAAAACACTATTGCAAGACACCTAAAGAGACCTATATAAATAGAAAAACATACCATGCTCATGGATAGGAAGACTCAACATTGTGAAAATGTCAATCTTACCCAAAGCGATCTACAGATATAATGGAATCCTGATCCAAATACCAACAGCATTCTTTAAACAGATGGAAAAACTAATCACCAACTTTAGGTGGAAAGGAAAGAGGCCCTGGATAAGCAAAGCATTAATGAAGAAAAAGAACAAAGTAGAAGGCCTCACACTACCTGATCTCAGATACTACTATATAGCCACAGTAGTCTAAACAGCCTGGTACTCGTATAATGACAGACACACAGACCAATGGAACAGAATTGAGAACCGAGATATAAATCCATCCAACTATGGTCACTAATCTTTGATAAAGGACCAAAATCTATTAAACGGGGAAAAGACAGTCTTTTTAACAAACGGTGCTGGCAAAACTGGATGTCCATCTGTAAAAAATGAAACAGGACCCATATCTCACACCATACACAAAAACTAACTCAAAATGGATCAAAAATCTATATATAAAACTTAAAATGACAAAGTATCATAGAAGACAAAGTAGGGACAATGCTAGATGCCCTAATACATGGCATAAATAGAATACAAACCATAATTAACAATGCACAAACACCAGAAGATAAACTAGATAACTGGGACCTCCTAAAAATTTAACACTTAGGCTCATCAAAAGATTTCACCGAAAGACTAAAAAGAGAACTTAAAAACTAGAAAAAAAATTTTGGCTACCATATATCTGACAAAGGCATAATCTCTAAAATTTACAGAATACTTCAACACCTCAAAAACAGAAAGACAAATAATCCAATTAAAAACTGGGCAAAGGATATGAACATACACTATGCCAAAGAAGACATTCACGCAGCTAACAGACACATGAGGAAATGCTCGCAATCACTAGCCATCAGCGAAATGCAAATCAAAACCGTAATGAGATATCATCTTACCCCAACATAACTGGCGCAAATTTAAGAAAAAAAAAAAAAACGAAAACAGAAAATAACAAATGTTGGAGAGGCTGTGGGGAGCTTGGAACTCTTATATACTGTTGGTGGGAATGTAAAATGTACAACCATTCTGGAAAACGATATGGCGCTTCCTTAAAAAGCTAGAAATAGAAATAACACATGATCCAGCAATTTCACTCCTAGGAATATAACCTAGAGAAATAAGAGCCATCACATGAATAGACATATACACATCCATGTTCACTGCAGCATTATCCATAATACCAAAAAGATGGAAACAACCTAAGGGTCTATCAACAGATGAATGAATAAACAAACTATGGTACATACACACAATGGAATTCCACACAAAAATAAAGAACAATGATGAATCTGTAAACATCTCACAACATGGATGAATCTGGAGGGCATTATGCTGAGTCAAATAAGTCAACCACAAAAGAACAAATACTGTATGAGACCACTATTATAAAAACCCAAGAAAAGGTTTACACACAGAAAAAAACAATCTTTGATGGCTACTAGGGAGGGGAGGGGAGGGGAGGGGTGAGGAGGGGAAACACCAACTAGATAGCAGACAAGTGGTAACTCTGGTGAAAGGAAAGACAACACACAATACAGGGGAAGTCAGCACAAGCTGACCAAGGCAAAGACACAGAAGCTTCCTGGACACATCCAAACACCTTGAGGGACTCAGTTACCTGTGCTGAGGGCTGAAGACCATGGCCTTGGGTGACATCTAGCTGAACTGGCATAACATAGTTCATAAAGAAAATGTTCTAACTCCTAATTTGGTGAGTAGTGTCTGCAATATTAAAAGCTAGTGAGCAGTCATCTAAGATACATCTATTGGTCTCATCACATTCAGAGCAGTGGAGAATGAAGAAAACTAACAACTCAAGGAAAACATTAGTCCAAAGTACTAGTGGACCACATGAACCACAGCCTCCACCAGCCTGAGCCCAGAAGAAACAGACAGTGCCCAGCTACCACTACTGACTGCTCTGACAGAGATCACAATAGAGTCCTGAACAGAGCAGGATAAAAGAATAGAACAAAACTCAAATTCACAAAAAAAGACCAGACTTACAGGTCAGACAGAGACCGGAGGAATGCCTGAGACTATGGTCCCGGGACACCCTGCTAACTCAGAACTGAAGCCACTCCCAAACTCCACCTTTCAGCCACAGATTAGACAGGCCTTTAAAACAAACAACACACGTGAAGAACGTGCTTCTTAATTCAATCAAGTACATGAGACCAAACGGGCAACACCTGCCCAAAAGCAAACAGATGGCAGGAAGAGACAGGAAAACTGGACAAATGGACACAGAGAACCCAGAGTGGAAAAGAAAAGGGATAGAGTGCTGCCACACTACAGAGATTGCAATCAATGTCACAAAACAATTTACGGATAAATTTTTGAATGAGAACTAATTTGTGTTGTAAGCTTTCACCTAAAACACATTTAAAAAAAGAAAGAAGGAAAAGTGGCTGAGCTGGCAGGAAAGTCAGAGAAACCCTCAGAGGCCAGAAACAACCAGAGAGCATGAATCCAGGGAAATAAGTTGGCATTCAAACAGGAATTTACATGTTTGATGTCTAAATTTCAAGTTTTAACAGTGCACAAGGGACAATGCTTGGTGCCTGCACAAGATGGAAGATCAAATCAGAGACCTCCACGTAAGAGTGAAGAACAATACTTTCAGGGGGTGAATGAGATAAAAATTCATCCTACAGAGAGGCCATGAGGATATGCGTCTATGTCAGCTTCAGTGTTTGGTGAACATAAAAAACATCAACAACAACAACAAAACATTTCACCCGAGACTCCCTAACTACAAGTCCACCTTCATGCAGGTTTGGCACTCGAATTAAAAATATCTGAGTGACCAAAACAATAACAACCCCAAAATTTAGTTAAGTGGGCCTGGCTGGGTAGTGGCCACAGGAATTTGTTGAAAGTGGTCCTACCTTTAAACTAGGTCTTAAGGAATTCCTAGAGATAAAAAAAAGGTCCAATGAACATTCATTCACAATCAGAAATCATAAAATGCACATGGAACAATTAGTAGAAAAATCAAACTGCAGAATCCAGTAACAACTTCAGTTTATAGAAAAGAATTTTAAGATTCAGAATATAAGTATATCTAATATGCATAAATAAGAAGATATTAAAAGTTTGATTAAGTAAAAAGAATATCAATAAAGACTACAGAAATTTGAAAAAGAACCAAGTAGAATTTTCAGATGTAAAATAGATAACACTTAAGATGGGTAACCTCAACGGATGTTTGCAGGTATTAACACAGATAAAGAGAGAATTAGTGAACTAGAATAAACTGCCCTGAGTGCAGGAAAGAGACACAAGGAGAAAATATGAGAAATTAAAAGATATAAAAATAGAGTGAGGTATAATATTTGTCTAATTACACTTCTTGAAGGAGAGAACTGGGGAGAGGCAATATTCAAAGAAAAAATGGCTGAGAATTTTCCAAAACTGAAAAACTCATGAGTCCTCACATCGGAATCCCAATAAATCCCAAGGAAGATATATTTTAAAAAGTCAGACAAAAAACAGAGATAATCAATGAAAGAACAGGAATTAGACTGACTACTGATTTATCAACGGTAACGAAGGAAGCCAGAAGACAGTGAAAGAATGGCTTCAACATACTTAGAAAAAATAACTCTCACAGAATTTCTCCCTCTCCCTAGAAAAATCAGAATAAATGAAGATGACAAAAAAACTTTCATCAAAGGAATTTCTAAAAGAGGTACTTTAAGAAAAACTGCCTCAGAGGGAAAGTCTAAAATGTAAGCAGAAATGGTAAAAAAAAAAAAAAAGAAAATGGTAAATATGTGGGAAGACCTAAATAAGCATTGACTATATAAAACAATAGTATAACATCTAATTTACGGAATTAAAAATTTTAAATTAAAATGTTGGAAAATAATAGCACAGACCTCTTTATGGAGTAATCAGAGTTCAAGTGTTCTAAGTCCTTATACTGTTTGGGAGGAAGGCAAAACTACTAAATATCCTTAGCCTTTGATAAGTTAAATATACATGTTAAAATTCCTAGGGTAATCACCAAGAGAAAAGAAATAGAATATATAACACAAACTATTTTGATGGATGTAGAAGAAGGAATGAGGAGGGAAAAAAGCCTAATCAATCCAAAAGGAAGACAAAAAAAATTAAAGAAAAAAATTTAAGTATCAATAAAAAAGACCAAATGACACAATAACAATTAAACTACCCTGCTTAGAAAACACCTGGATGGTTTTACAATCGAATGCTATCAAATATTTAATCTTCTACAAATTTTTCTAAAGAAAAGGAAAAAGAAGGACCATACCCAACTCATTCTATGGCAAATATAACCTTAATAGCAAAATTACATAAGGACAGTACAAGAATGCAAAATCATACGCCAGTCACACTCACAAATATGGATGCAAAGTCAATCCACTGATAAAAAAGTCATCACGACCACGTTGTTTATTATATGAATGCAAGGTTGTCCCAACATTATCTATTAATAGGATACAGCACATTGAAGATAAAAGGAAACCACATGATCAAATCAACAGATCAGATTCAACATCTGTGGTAGCTACTCCTAGCAATCTAGAAATACAAGGGAATCTCCTTAACTTTATAAAGGTTATCTACAAAAAACCTATAGTAAATGTGTACTCAATGATGAAAGCCTAACAAAACTCTTTAAAATGGGAACCAGCCCACTATCACCACTTCTGTTTCACAATGAACTGGAGGTCCCAGCCAGTGCAATAGGAAAAGGAACAAAAATGACAGCTATAAGGATTGGGAAAAAGAAATAAATCTCTCATTATCACACATTCTCTACAGAATACCCAAAAGAAAATGCAGACAGTGTACTAGAATTAGTGAGTTAGCAAACTTTCAGCATACAAAAATCAACATGCAATCTCATTTCAAAGAAGCTGTTTGAAAATAAAAATTTAGAAAAGATTCCAGTTTTAAGAACAACCAGGAATATTAGGTCAAAAAAGCTCACAAAACATATGTAAGATCTTGATGAAGAAAATTATAAAAATGTATTGAAAAACATTAAAGAAAGCCTAAACTGAACAGACATATCACATTTATGGATAGGAAAAGTCAATATAAAAAATACACATATGCCTACTCCTCACTTACCAACTATCTTGTTATCTGACATTTCGCATTTATGACAACATTTAAAAAATTCACTATCCAACTATTTTGCACATTAACAACGTAATCTGGCAGTAACGAACACTGAGGTGCAAGGTGAGAGTAACATTGCTGTGATGGTTAAAATTATGTGTCAACTTGGCTGGGTCATTATTCTCAGTGGTTTGACAGTTATGTAATGATGTAATTTGGTAGTTACATAATGGTATAACTTGGCAGTTATGTAATGATGCAGTTATTCTCTATTTTGTAATCTGACGTGGTCATCCTGTATTTTCATGTCACACCAATTTTCACATAACGACCTGGTCTTTGGAACCTAACCACATTGATAAATGAGGAGTATACTTACCTCAAAATTACATATTGATTCAATCCAATTCCAATCAGAATTCCAAACAGGATTGTTTTTTAAAATCTGACAAGCTAATTCCATAACTTATATGGAAATGCACCTGAAGAACAATGAGGGAGAATCTGCCTACCAAGACTTACTATACACTTATAGTACTTAAGGTGCCACAGTATTAATAGACAAAGAAACCAGTGCAAGAGGACAGAGAATTCAGAAACAGACTTATGCACATTTAGAAACTTGAATATGACATAGTATGGTACTGAAGTTCAGGGGGCAGAGGAGAAGAATTTGTCAATAAATAGAGCTAAGAAAAATTATCATACGGAAAATAAATAAAATCACACCATACTCAAAATCAATTCCAGGTGTATAAAAATTTTAAATGGGAAAGGAAAATTTTTTAAAGGAAAATATTATACAGCAATAGGATAGGGAAGAATTTCTTAAACAACATACCACAATTCATAAAGGAAAACATTGTTCAATTTAAATACCCTAGAGCATGGCCTTCAAACTTTTTGACAAGAACTCACTGTAAGAAAGGCATTTTACATAGTAAAGTGTGCATGTGTTTCTAGAACAAGTTCCACACACACACAAAAAAAACCTTACCCTTAAAAGAGTGCTCCACTTTGATATTTTTTATTCCATTCTATGACAACTCTCAAAAATATGTAACAGGAGACTTGTACAATTTGTACACACAGTTAAAACAGCAAAGAACTGGAAGCAACCCAAATGCCATCATCAGGAGAATGGATAAATACATTGTGGTATATTCATATAATGGGATACCAGAACAAACAGTGAAAATTGATGAATCCCAACTATAAGCATCAGGATAATCAGAGGTTCTCAAAATGTGGTTCCCAGATCAGCAGCATTAGCATCACCTGGGAGCCAGTTAGAAATGCAAATTCTCAGCCCCTCCCCAGACCTCCTGAATCAAAACTCTGAGAAGGGGCCCAGCAATCACTTTAAAAGCCCTCCAGGTGATTCTGATGCAGGCTCAAGTTTGAGAACTATTATAGATGAATGTCAAAAATACCTTGAACAAGAGAAAAAACAACCAAACCAGTTACCGTGGAGTTGATTCCAACTCACGGTGATCCCATGGGTGTCAGAGTAAAACTACGCTCCATAGGATTTTCAATGGCTATGATCTTTCAGAAGTAGATCACCAGGCCTTTCTTCTGAGGCACCTCTGGGTGAACTCGGACCACTAATCTTTGGTTAGTAGCTGAGTGCTTAACCATTTGCACCAACCAGGCATCCTTGAGCCAGGAAAGCAAGTCTTAAAAGAATGCAAACAATATGATTACATTTATTTAAAAGTCAAAAGCAGACAGAGGAAGAAGAAACTCAGGAATTGGAAGAGGACACTGAATGCATGTTTTTGATCAAAGAATCTGCAGCAGAGACCTGATCAAAAGGGGGGAAATGTGGAACATAATTTCAAATTTTCAATGGAATACAGACTTTCTAGAGCCATGTGGCTGGATGGACCTCTGAAACTACTGCCCTGAGATAATCTTTAAACTTTAAGCCTTAAACCAATACTATCCCCTGAAGTCCTCTCTGAACCAAAAAACAGTTTATCTTAATTAGTAAAGTATGTCTGCCTTGTGCATTGTGCTTTTTTAAAGAATTATCTATGTGAGATCAAATTGACAACAGCAACTCAAAAGGTTAGATGGGAAGCTTAAGAGGCAGTAAGTTTAATTAAGATAATGGTGATGGAATAATTTGTGATAGGATAGCAAGAATGTAATAAATGTCACTGAAGCATACCTGTAGAAATTGTTGAAATGGGATATCTTTGTCTGTGTATATTTTTACCAAAATAAAAATTATTTTAAAACAAATAATGAGGCAAATCTCAATGAACTCATGTGAACTGATTTTCATGTTATACTGTTAAGTGAAGAAAGCAAAGTATGTAAAAGTATCTGTATCTATAGCATGCTACCTTTTGTGAAAAGAGGAAATAAAAATATACAAGAAGGCAAATACCAAATTATGCATAATTGTGCTCTCCATTATGTAAAATAAGTTTCTCATAAATGAAAATTATATTCAGCACAACAAAAAACATCAAAAGCAGGCTAAACTAAATAGCACAATACTATTAAATTACAGTAAAGCTATAAAGAAAAACAAGGGCATGGTTAATATAAATTACTTTGCAGGGGAGAGAAGGTGTGGGTACTGGGCAGGACCACAGAGAAAACCTCCATGACAATGATAGTGTTTTATTTCTTCAGTTGGGCATAGATACAAGAGTTTTGGTTTATTACTATTCTTTAAACTACATGTGTGTTGAATATTATGTATCTTCTTATGAATGATACATTTCCTAACAATAAAAAATAAAAATGCATAGCTAGAATAGAAAAATTTTAAGAAAATACAAAAAATTACGAACATAAATAGTATACCCCATATGAATTCAATTCTAGAAAAAGCCTAAGAAAAATAATTGAGTACATAGTGGGTGTGGAATATTTGTTGACTATTAAATAATTACAGTGACTTATATTCTTTTTCATCCTTCTCAGGTTTTATCAAATTTTCACAATGCACAAAATACCTTTATAATCCAAAAAGAAATTTATTTTTATATAGAAAGTATGACCAAATATTCTAGAAAATAATTTTATGCCCACCTCATCCATCTTTAAGCTTAGTCTTTTTTCCATACTTGAAATCCAAACCCCAATTATATGCAGAGTATGGCCTGAGTGAAGATTTTTCAATTCTGGTCTCAAAATGTATTTTTCTTCTTTAATTTTTCAAAATACTTTCATGGAACTCCATATCAAATGATCTAGCCAGTTAAAAGTGATTTTTTTAAAAAAGAGGAGTAGAAGCAAAAACAAAGAAAAAAAATATACATAATATAGTAGCAAGTAAAGCTGTATAACCAAATCTCTTATAAACAATACAGGAACTGCCTTAAGAAACTCATTTGTTTCTAATCTATTTTCTCTATTAGCAACGTGCCACTACAATCACAAGAGAATAAAACATTGCTCATACGAATTAATTCCTATCCATCTGCAACAAAGGGAACCAGCTTCAGCATCCACAGAAAGGCAAATTATGCACATGAGCAAAAGACGTGGTTCAAGGTTACACTGCCAAGAAATAACATATTCCAATGGACTCAAAACACCCTCTTCAAATTTTGGCATTCTGTGATATAAAAATAAAACCAAAGAACATTGAAAAGCAAAGCTTGCCACCTGCTGCCCAACGGCATAATTGTAAAGGTCCAAACTATCCACATTTTCCAGCTAAAACCCTTTTATAAACGGATTGGTATGGATGTTAGCATTTTATGTATTTATTCATTTGTTCTCACCAAAGTCTTTTTTTTTTTTAAGAAATAATGTCACCTCCGAAGTTTTTAAACAGATGGCATTTTAAATCCTATCCATAATCAGTTGTAGCCAGTATGCCTCCAAAAAAACAAAAACAAAAAACTTCTAGACTATTATATATGTTGTGTATATAATAAATCAACCAAACTGCAGTTGTATTTATTATAGTATTCAGACCAGGGAAGAATTCCTTTGAAAATGTGCCAGCAGTGCCCATGGTTCCATGGTCTCTCAGCATTCAAGATGATATGGAATACTAAATCTATTTTCTGATCCATGCAGACTTTAAAATCCGAACATTAATTGCTTAACTGAAGTTTATATACATTTGTATTACAAAATTTATAACTAGCAGCCCAGCTAACCAAAAATAAGGAAAAAATTCACCTCAAACACTTCACCATTGCTTAACTATCACCTTTAACCCTTTAAACTTTTAAATATCTCAACTGCATTAATATTGACAACTGTTTTCCTAGGCTCTCAATAAAATATCTCTAGTATTTATTCTTTTTCATTCAAATTTATTCTAAGAAAATCTGAGAGGTAAAAAGCATTTCAGCCTTTTTTAAACAACAACAAAAACCTCCAAAAATTGCCCCATTCTTCTAATCCTGTAGATTGTGTATCTCATGCTGTCATCCCCTCAAAAAACAATACAAAATGCTGATAGAGAGAAAGTGAATCTTTGAATTATGGAAGAAAATACTATCTGAGACAGAGATGACCTGGAAGCCAATCCTAAACCTGATTAGGATAAGTGAAGGCAAGGACTCTTCCATACGCACTCTTTTCCCCCAGGGAACTGGGGAGGGAGGAGATTTGAGAGGCTTATGGGACACAGTCCCATCAGTCCACAGTGATAACTCCCAAGGCCCTTTGAAATAAAACTTTAAAGGCTACCCCCCTCCCCTATATTTGTCTGTATGCAAAATAGCACCAAAGCTAGTTGAAACTTTTAGTTGTCTGGGAACTAGTGGACAATAAAAATAACTGACGTTCAAGACAGATGGCACCATAATGTGGCACTGTTTTCCAGTGCGCATTTTTTTCCTAAACACTAGAGGCAAAGTCTCCATGCAAATCAACGCCGTCCCTCCACAGCAAAGATCCGAAAAACTAAGCCGAACAGAGAATACAACAATCCTGAAACCCTAAAACATCAAATGAACGGATAAAGAACTCAGCCAAGCACCAAATGGAGTGAGAAAACTGACAGAGAACAGAGAGCGAGGAGAGATTCATGCAGAGGTCCCCTACCAGCTAACGCAGCACAGATCCATCTTGGACTCCTATCGGAGACCAGCAAACGGGGGTACGAGAAAGCAGTCTCATGGAGTGCCCAGCGGGAGACAAAACAACCAGTAATTTGCGGTGTGCACTTTCCTGCCCCCCATCCCTCTTCACCCCGGCTCGGCCTCCTCTGCTTCCCGTGGCCACGGTCTCTTGACCAGGAAGCACCTGCTGCTTGGATTCCACACACTGAAACGGGCGGCTTTCTGGGTGCCATTTGTTGGCAGCTAGTGTTGCTTTTTTTTTTTTTTCTGTTTCTATGGACTTCTCACTTGCCTCTCGCCACCTCCCCCTCCTTTCACTCGAGTGCCTGGATCCGTGCACCATCTTTTCTTCTTCCTGAGGGGCTACAGAGCGCCGGCAATTTGTAATATATGCTTTCCCACTCTCTACCCTTCTTCACCCACACTTGGCCTCCTCTGCTTCCTGCGGACACAGTCTCTTGTCCAGAAACATCAGCCCACACTACCTGGCTCTCTGAGTGCCATTTGTTGGCTGCTGGTGTTGCCTTTTTTCTTTTTTTTTTCCTGCTTCTTTTGATTTCTTGCTTGCCTCTCACCGCCTCCCCCTCCTTTCGCTCGAGTGGCTGGCTCTGTGCACCATCTTTGCTTCTTCCTGAGGGGCTGCAGAGCTCCATTCGAGTGTGGAGCTGCTTCCCGGTCTGGGCTACCGCACTGGTGGGATCCCGGGGCTTTTGTTCGTTTGTTCATTTTGAATTGTTTGTTTGTTTTCTTTTCCTTTTCTTGAGTTGGGAGCCCTTTCGGGCCAGGCGGAGCTGCATGGCAAGGAACTCCCCTCCATGCTTCCACAGACGTGCAGAGGGATCCCTGAGGACATTTCTTTCTTCATTGGTTTTTTTTTTTTTTTCCTGTTTTTTTGGGGGACTTTTCTTGTTCTCTTTTTTTTTTTAATTTGTTTTGTTTTGTTTTCCCTCTTTTTCCCTTTTTGTCTTTCTTCATTGCTCAGTTTGTCATCTCTCTACATCTTCCTTCTCTTTCTCATCCCTGAATACCAGGCGTTGTATACCTCTACACCTTCTAGCCAGGCTGTACTGCAACACCTGTGAGCGACTTCCCCAGACCTCATAGCTGCATCGGTGGGATCCCTGGGAACTTTGTGGTTCTTTAACCTTTCTAATATTTATTTATACATTCTTTTCTTTTCTTCCTCTTCACCTTTCTGTTTTTCTCCATTTCATAGTCTCTCATCTCTCCACTCCAACGGCAAGCACCCCTAGCATTCTTTTTTGTTTGTTTGTATGTTTTTTGCTCCTGTTCCTCTCTCCTCTCTCCCATAGCCATCTTAGCTCCACACATAACAATCTCCCCGCTGCAACCTGCCTACCTGCACTGTGCGCTTGACATCACACCACCAAGCAGCACAAGCACGGCCTACTGGAACCTGCCCTGCACTGATTACCGATCCGCTCTGGTGGCTGTAGTCAGTGCCACAAACAACCCGTCCAGTAACTTCTCTTCAGCTACACCTCCCTGCC
This sequence comes from Trichechus manatus latirostris, assembly GCF_000243295.1. Taxonomy (NCBI): domain Eukaryota; kingdom Metazoa; phylum Chordata; class Mammalia; order Sirenia; family Trichechidae; genus Trichechus; species Trichechus manatus. Next base: position 33,466,370 of record NW_004443941.1, read on the forward strand.
ATACCATATCTGAGTGACTGACCCTGCCAGTTGGATAAGGAGGCGAAAAGTATTGAGCGCACAGACGAGCAAACAACAAAGAACACACAGTCCACCTGCTCAGACATAGTCAAATTTTTTTTTAAAAAAAGGGACGAAACAAACAAATCTACAATCAATAAACGAGAAAAATAACTACCGAATGCCCCAAACACAGCAGACAATATCAAAACATTTACAAAAACAGGACAGGATGGCTC
>NW_004443941.1:33472404-33503816 GCF_000243295.1 Trichechus manatus latirostris
GTTAACCAATGTCATAAAACAACACGTGTACTACAGTTTCATGAGAAAGTATTTGTTTTCTGTAAGCCTTCACCTGAAGTACAATAAAATAAAATAAAAAATAAAAAAAGAAAGTCCATCCAGCTACAGTCAGTTGGCTTGCAGATAGTGCTGTTCCTGGGGAAGATCACACACAAAAAATGCCCTTTTTCTGTGGTTGGCTGAACCCTTTCATCAAAACTCTACAGGAGCGATCAATTCATGTACTATTGTTGCTCAGTGCTTTTGATCAGTCAAAAAAAAAAAATTATCTTTCCTTGTCTCATCTGATGGCCCATCTGAGAACATCTAGAAGTGGTATGAGTTTGTAAGACTAGTTAGCACTTAGTTAGGTCCTCCCAAGTACTATGTCTACAGTTCAGACATTGTGCTGGGTGCACACAGATAATAATAAAGTTAATGATTTAATTAATTTAATTAATTTTAATTAATTAACACCAGAGCAGGTCAAACATTAGACTTAATGCCAGTAGAAGAAAGAGCATTACATATTCTTTGGCCTAAAAAAGAAATAGGTCTTTAGGAAAAAAATAATAAATTATCTAACTGCTCACTCTAGAAATAACAGAAAGAGAGGGGAAAAAAGATACACCAAATAAACATTACTCATGAAAACTGTAGAATACTTACTTCAGCCTCTAACACAGTGCCTGGCACATAGTAAGTACTCAACAAATATATGTAAGACAGAACGTCCCAAATCATCTCTTACTGGTTTCTTGCCAAAAAACTCCTAAGGGAGCTTGATAAAATCCTTATTTTTTTCTGAACATCCTTGTGATGGTTAAGGATGTGTGTCAACTTGCTAGGCTATGATTCTCAGTGGTTTGGAAGTTATGATGTAGTTTGGCAGCTATGTAATGATGTAATCACCTCCATAATTAGATCTGATACAATGTAAGTACCTCCACAATAAGATGTTATGAGTAGCCAATCAGTTGAAGGGGAGTTTCCTTGGAAGTGTGGCCTGCATCCAAAGTAGGTGGACTTTCTGGCAAAGCTTGTTGGCTTTTGCTCCCACTGGATCCTGCAGCTGTCTCCTGTTCATCTGACCTCTGGTTCTTGGGACTTTACCTAGCAGTTACCCGCCAATCTTGGGATTCATTGGCCCCCGCAGCCTGTGAACCAGAGGTTTGCTCTCTGACCTGCCAATCTTGGGTTTGCCAACCCCTGCAGGTACATGAGTCAAAAGAAGCTTCCAGCCTGAGCCACAGACTTGGAACTTCCTAGCCTCTACAATGTATGAGCCAATTCCTTGATATAAATCTATCTACTTACATGCTTGACTGGTTTTGCTTCTCTAGAGAACCTAGCCTGACACAATGCCGAATTAATCTGAACGTAAAGGTGATGTTTAAGTTTTTCAAAAGGAGCACCTTACCAGTTTGAAAAGTATTTCTGATTCTGTGAAGGGCAGTACCGTACTATTATGACCATCAAATAGCATGTTACCGGACTGAGTATTTCAAAAGCAAATCAAAAAAACCTTTCCTAGCAACCTTAAGCCTTAACAACTAACTTAAACAACAGGTTTAAGTATGAAATAAAAATAGCATTAAATATTATTATTTAATATCACACAAAAAATAATGTAATTGTTTAGACTGCATTTTTAATTATTTATATTAATTGATTTTGAATAATATAACTAATGAGAATGCAATCTAACTAGAAAGATTTCTAACTTAGAGCCAAGCAATATGTGGGTTGTTATATACCCATGTGCATGTTTTGATCATCCAGGGCTCACAGCTCATTAAAGACACTGTGACAGAAGCAGGATTTCAGTCACATGAAAAAGGAGGAATACAGGAGAGTAGAGAGTAGTCCTAGTATAGCAAGAGAAAACAAGAGAACGCACAGAGACTTATGTTGGAAGGCGCAGAAATAACGTGAGTGGTTATGTCAGATGCTATAAAGCCATCAAGGAAGGAAAGGTAGAAAATTGGAGTCTGATAAACATGTGAACTAGAAAAATAATCCCTGACTTTTTTACCAAGCATGATGGATTGTCATGGAATAGTGTTGAGGACTGCTGGTTTGATCAACAGAGAAGGAAACATTATCTGGTTTTGATTATGGGCTAGTGAATTTGAATCCACAGATAGAGCAGAATAAAGAAAAAGAAGCATTCAGATATGGCACCTTCCCATTCCGAAAGCATATATGATTCCATGTCATTCTATTTAACATACTTATGCATATTGCTGTGATGCTGGAAGACATGCCACCAGTATTCAAATACTAGCAGGGTCACCCATGACAGACAGGTTTCAGCCAAGCTTCCAGACTAAGAAGACTAGGGAGAAGGACCCAGAGGTCTACTTCTGAATAGAACTAGCCAGTGAAAACTCTTATGAATAGCAGCAAAACACTGTCTGATATGGTGCTGGAAAACGAGCCCCTCAGGTTCGAAAGCACTCAAAAGAAAACTGGGGAAGAGCAGCCTCCTCAAAGTAGTGTTGACCTTAGTGACGTAACTGGAGTCAAGCTTTCGAGAGCTTCATCTGCTGATATGGCACAACTCAAAATGAGAAGAAACAGTTGCAAACATCCATTAATAACTGGAACATGCAATATACAAAGTAAGAATCTAGGAAAACTGGAAATCATCAAAAATGAAATGGAATGCATAAACATCGATATCCTAGGCATTAGTGGCTGAAGTGGACTAGTACTGGCCATTTTGAATCAGACAATCATATAGTCTGCTATGCCAGGAATGAAAACCTGGAGAAGAATGGTGTTGCATTCATAGTCAAAAAGAACATTTCAAGACCTATCCTGAAGTACAACACTGTTAGTGATAGGATAATATCCATACGCCTACAAGGAAGATCAGTTACTATGACTATTATCCAAATTTACACACCAACCACTAAGGGCAAAGATGAAGAAATTGAGGATTTTTACCAACTTATGCAGTCAGAAATTGATCAGACATGCAATCAGGATACATTGATAATTACTGGTGATTGGAATGAGAACGTTAGAAACGAAGAATGATCGGTAATTGGAAAATATGACCTTGGTGATAGAAGTAATGCTGGAGATCACATGAGAGAATTTCACAAGATCAAGGATGTCTTCATCGCAAATACGTTTCGTCAACAACATAAAGGTCAACTATAAACATGTACCTCGCCAGATGGAATACACAGGAATCAAATCGACTACATCTGTGGAAAGAGATGACGGAAAAGCTCAATATAATCAGTCAGAACAAGGCTAGGGGACCAATTGTGGAATAGACCATCATTCCTCATATGCAAGCTGAAGTTGAAACTGAAGAAAATTAAAACAAGCCCACGAGAGCCAAAGTACAACCTTGAGTATATCCCACCTGACAGAGACCATTTCAAAATAGATTTGATGCATTCAACACCAATGACCAAAGACCAAACACGCTGCAGAATGAATATCAAGCAAGGGGTTATTAAAAACAAGCAAGAAAGAAACACTAAAATTGATGTCAGAAGAGACTTGAAACTTGCTCTTGAACATAAAGTACCTAAAGCAAAATGAAGAAATGATGAAGTAAAAGAGCTGAACAGGAGGCGAGACCAAGATGGCAGAGTGGTCAGGCGCTACTAGTGGTCCCTCTTACAACAAAGACCTGAAAAAACAAGTGAATTGATTATATATGACAATCTAGGAGTCCTAAACATCAAAGGCAAAGCTGAGGAATTGGACTGAGTGGCAGGGGGAGGGAGACACGGTTCAGAAGCAGCGAGGAGTTGCCAGACCTTACCCAGCAGGAGCCGGAGCCCTTCAGGCTGAAACAGATGGTGGTGCATGGTGAGGCAAGCCTCAGTGCTCAGGAAGTGTTTTCCACATCAGGAGAGACCCAATGGCAGACACTCTACTCAGCCATCCAGAACCAGTGAGAAGCAGCCCTTGATCGGTGAACCATAAGTACTTGCGCCTGGCCTACCACGGATCAAAAACACCGTCTTTGGGAAATAACTCTCTCCCATTTACCTCCCTGCTCCCTGGGTCCAGGACAGCTTCAGCGGTTGCCAAGTTCCCTGGGCCAGAAGTGGGACCTGTCACACATCCTGAGCCGTTCTCCTGGCCTTTGAGAGGGAGCAAATTAACAAACGGGAAAAAATAATCTGCCAGCTCCCCTAAGCCAGGAACTCAGGGTAGGCACAGCTCCTTTGCCTAGGCACAGGCATAAGGGGTCCACAGATTTTGAGTGCCTTTCCCCCTGCATAGACTTGTGTGGGCCCATCTCAACAGCATATGCCCTCATTACCACAGTACAACAGCATATATACCTGAAGTCTTACTTCAACTGTTTCAGCTGTGAAGTGGCAGGTTCATGACATTTGACACTGCTCTGCCCATTAAGTGGGGTCTTCACCTACCCACATCAGGGGCTTGAGAACTGGTGGCTCTACCCATGCCACCTAGATAACTGTGACAGGGGTACAAGAATAAGTGGTGCCCCCCAGTCCCTACAGCCAAAAGCACTGGGTACTCATATTCCGGCTGCAAAACTCACCCACCTACACGCTCTAGGGAACAGAGACGTGCTTTCCTCCCGGACATTCAGGGGCGGCCGTCTGTCCCCTGCCTTGCTCAGCATGTGACCCTCTGCTGCAGACAGATGCCTGTGCCTACACCAATCACCTATGCCTATCTAGGACTATAGACAAGAGGCCAACTACCTGAACACCAGAGCAGAATCCATACAGGAGGAATGGGCTGACTCCTGGGCTCACAAACTTAGTGGCAGATCTAGCCACCTGATGGCAGGACACTGGACCTTCAGGGGCACCAGTGACCAGCCTAGCTCACACGAGCAGCCTATTTGGGCATATCAAAACAAAACAAGAAGCTAATACACAGTGAGGAAACATAAAATAAATAAATATAGTAACTTATTGATGGCTCAGAGACAACAGTCAATATCAAATCACATAAAGAGGCAGTCCATGATGGCTTCAGCAAGCTCCTAAAGTAAAAAAATCAAGAAATCTTCTGGAGGAACAGAGTTTTTTGAAATTACCGGAAGCAGAATAAAAAAAGATTAATATACAGAGACTCTTCAAGAGATCGGGAAGGAAATGAGGCAAAACACAGACCAAGCAATAGAGGAGCTTCAGAAGATCAGAGAAGAGCATAATAAATTTCACAGACTGCAAGAATCCATAGACAGACAGCAATCAGAAATCCAGAAGATTAACAATAAAATTTCAGAATTAGACAAATCAACAGAAAGTCATAGGAGCAGAATTGAGGCAATGGAAATCAGAATTAGTGAGACTGAAGATAAACGACTTGACACCAACTTATTTGAGGAAAAATCAGATAAAAGGATTTAAAAAAATGAAGAAACCATAAAAACTGTGTGGGACCCTATCAAGAAGAATAATCTATGAGTAACTGGAGTACCAGAGCAGGGGGGGATAACAGAAAATACAGAGAGAATTGTTGAAGACTTGTTAGCAGAAAACTTCCCTGATAATCGTGAAAAGATGAGAAGATATCTATCCAAGATCCTTATCAAACCCCATATGAGGGAGATCCCAAAAAAAGTCAGCAAGACATATTATAATCAAACTTGCCCAAATCAAAGAGAGAATTTTAAGAGCGGCTAGAGATAAACAAAAAGTTATCTACAAAGGAGAGTCAATAAGAACAAGCTCGGACTACTCAGCAGAAACTGTGCAGGCAAGAAGGCAATAGGATGACATATATAAAATCTTGAGGAAAAAATTGCCAGCCAAGAATTATATATCCAGCAAAACTGTCTCTCAAATATGATGGCGAAGTTAGGACATTTCCAGATAAACAAAAGTTTAGGGAATTCGTAAAAACCAAACCCAAATTACAAAAACCACAATAGGGGGTCCTCTGGTTAGAAAATCAATAACATCAGATAATAACTCAAGACCAGAAAACAGGACAGAGCAACCAGATATCAACCCAGATAGGGAACTCACAAAAATAAATCAAAGCTAAAAAGCTGAAAACAGGGAAACAGATGTCAATATGTAAAAGATGACAACATTAAAACAATAAAGAGGGACTAAAAAAATGTAGTCGTAGATTTTTCATATAGACGGAAGTCAAGGCAATATAAAAAAATAGAAGACGGTATCATCGATTTGATTATGTCCCCAAAAAATGTGTGTATCATTTTGGCTGGGCCATGATTCCTAGTACTGTGTGATTTTCCTATATGTTGTAAATCCTGCCTCTATGATGTTAATGAGGGAGGACGGGTGGCAGTTGTGTTAGTAAAGCAGGACACAAATCTACAAGATTAGATTGCATCCTGAGGCAATCTCTTGAGATATAAAAGAGAGAGCTGAGCAGAGAGACCAGGGTGGGGTGTTACCTTATACCACCAAGAAACCAGTGCCAGGAGAAAAGCACGTCCTTTGGACCTGGGGTCCCTGTGCAGAGAAGCTCCTAGTCTGGGGCAACATTGATGAGAAGAACACCAACAAAGAGACAAAGCCTTCCCCTGGAGCTGATGCCTTGAATTTGGGATTTTAGCCTACTTTACTGTGAGGAAATAAACTTCTCCTTATTAAAGCCATCCACTTATAGTATTTCTGTTACAGCAGCACTAGATGGCTAACACACAAGTTGGTACTGAGAGAGTGGAGTGCTGCTCTAACAGATACCTAAAATGTAGAAGCGGTTTTGAAACTGTGAATGGATAGAGTGGTGACAGCAGCAAAGGAACAACTGTAGCAGAGATCCAGCAGCAGCAGAACCACACCGGTGTGAGACAGAGCTGGAGCCGACCCATAGAGCGAAAGAGCTGAGTGCCTGTGAGCAAGAGGCTTCCTGGCGGAGTGAGGTGCCTCCAGGTACTTATTGATGGAGCTAGGCTTGCTGAACCCACGGAGTGAGAGAGCTGAGTGCCTGTGCGCACGAGGCTTTCTGGTAGAGTAGGGTGCCTCCAGGCACTTACTCGTAGAACTACCGAGCTTTGAACACTTGCCTTAGCAGGGCAGATGCGGGCTAAAGAGACAAGGGACACAAGAAGCTGAGCTGCCTCGATCTCAAAAGGTATGGCCATGACCTCAGGGGCTTCAAAGGGTGGAGCCATGGCCTCTAGTGGTTCTAAGGGTGAAGTTGCCACTCAGATGGACTAGGAGAATGGTGCGCCTAAAGCCGAGGGAGCAGAGTTGCTGTCCCAGTGGGCCTGGAAGGTGGAGATGAAGCCCAGGACCTAGAGGCTTCCACTCAGAATCAGGAGGCTATGGCCAATACCTAGTCTGGAGGGCAGGGCACTGTGTAAATTGTCTTAGAGAACAGAAGTTTATTTTCAAAGTGTTGAGGGCTAATGTAATGTGTTCTGCTGACTTGCTTACTGCCTGTTCTCCCTTCTTTCCCTTCAGTTTCTCACATTTGTAATGGAAATGTCTAGTTTGTACCTGTTCTGTCACAGTGCCTTTCAAAGCAGATAACTTGTATTCTAGATTTCACAGTTGAAGAGGAATTTTTGGATTTTGGACTTGGAGTTAAGACTTTTGCTATGATACGATGCGGTGAATATGTTTTCCATGTTGCAAGGATGTGATTTTTTGGGGGCCAAAGGGAGGAATGTCATGGATTGAATTATGTCCCCCAAAAAATGTGTGTATCAATTTGGCTGGACCATGATTCCTGGTATTGCCTGATCTCCTATACGTTGTAAATCCTGCCTCTATGATGTTAATGAGGAAGGATGGATGGCAGTTGTGTTAGTAAGGCAAGACTCAGTCTACAAGATTGGATTGTGTCCTGGGAGCAGAGCACGTCCTCTGGACCTAGGGTCCCTGTGTGTAGAAGTTCTTAGTCTGGGGGAACACTGATGAGAAGAAGGCCGACACAAAGAGAAAGCCTTCCCCTGAAGCTGATGCCCTGAATTTGGACTTCTAGCCTACTTTACTGTGAGGAAATAAACTTCTCTTTCTTAAACCCATCCACTTCTGGTATTTCTGTTATAGCAGCATTAGATGAATAAGACAACTGGATTAAACTTAGAAAAATAGCAGTAAATATTAAGGTAACCACAAATGAAACTAGCAATCCTACACATCAAAAAAAAAACTAGAAAAACATAAAGACTCAGCAAATACAAAATCAATGACAATGAAAAGAAAATACATAAAGAAAAAGACTCAGCACAGAAAATTAAGTGGAACAAACTGTCAACAACACACACAAAAAGACATCAAAATGACAGCAGTAAACTCATACCTATCAATCATTATGCTGAATGTAAATGGACTAAATACACCAATAAAGAGACAGAGAGTGGCAGAATGGATAAAACAACACAATCCATCTATTTGCTGCCTACAAGAGAAACACCTTAAAGACACCAACAAACTAAAACTCGAAGCAATAAAAAAATATATCAAGCAAAAAACACTCAGAAAAGAGCAGGAGTGGTAATATTAATCGCTGACAAAATAGACTTTAAAGTAAAATCCACCACAAACGATAAGGAAGGACACTATATAATGATTAAAGGGTCAATACACCAGGAGGATATAACTATAATAAATACTTATGCACTCAATGATAAGGCTAAAAAATACATAAAACAAACTCTAACAGCACTAAAAAGACAGATAGACAGCTCCACAATAGTAGTAGGAGACTTCGACACACCACCTTCAGTGAAGGTCAGAACATCCAGAAAGAAGCTCAAGAAAGACACCAGGACCTAAATGCTACCATCAACCAACTTAATCTCATAGACATATACCAAACACTCCACCCAACAGCAGCCAAGTATACTTTCTTTTCCAACGCACATGGAAAATTCTCCAGAATAGACCATATCTTCAGCCATAAATCAAGTCTTAACAGAATCCAAAGCATCAAAATACTACAAAGCAACTTTTCTGACCATAAAGCCATCAAAGTAGAAATCAGTAACAGAAAAAGTAAGGAAAAAACAAACACATGGAAACTGAACAACATCTTGCTCAAAAACTGCTGGGTTATGGGAGAAATTAAGGATGGAATAAAGAAATTCATACAATTAAAACAGAATGAAAACCCATCCTACCAGAACCTTTGGGACACAGCAAAAGCAGTGCTCAGAGGTCAGTTTATAGCAATAAATGTACATATCGAAAAAGAAGAAAGGGCCAAATCCAGAACATTAACCCTATAAGTCAAACAAGTAGAAAGACAGCAACAAAAGAAGCCCTCGGACGCCAGGAGAAAGAAAATAATAAGAATTAGAGCAGAATTAAATGAAATAGAGAATAGAAAAACAATTGAAAGAGTTAACAAGACCAAAAGCTGGTTCTCTGAAAAGATCAACAAAATCAATAAACCACTGAGCAAACTGACAAAAGAAAAACAAGAGAGAAAGCAAATGACCGATATAAGAAATGAGATGGGTGATAACAGATCCAACTGAAATTAAAAGAATCATAACAGAATACCATGAAAAACTGTACTCTAACAAATCTGAAAACCTAGAGGAAATGGACAAATTTCTGGAAACTAACTCCCTACTTAAATTAACACAAACAGCGGTAGTACACCTAAATAAACCTGTAACAAAAGAAGAGATTGAAAAGGTAATTTTAAAAAAACTCCCAAAAAAACCAAGTCCTGGGGCTGACGGTTTCACTGAAGAATTCTTCCAAACTTGCAGAGAAAAAGTAACACCACTACTACTAAAGGTATTTCAAAGCATAGAAAAGAATGGAATACTCCCAAACTCATTCTATAAAGCCAACATAACCCTGATACCAAAACCAGGTAAAGACACCACAAAAAAAGAAAATTACAGACCAATATCCCTCATTAACATTGATGCAAAAATCCTCAGCAAAATTCTAGCCAATAGAATTCAGCAACATATCAAAAAAATAATTCACCATGATCAAATGGGATTTATACCAGGTACGTAGGGATAGTTCGAACATTAGAAAAACAATCAATGTAATCCATCACATTTATAAAACAAAAGACAAGAACCACATGATCTTATCAGTCGATGCAGAAAAGGTGTTTAAGAAAGTCCAACACCCATTCATGATAAAAACTCTCAACAAAATACAAACAGAAGGGAAATTCCTCAACATAATTAATGGCATTTATACAAAGCCAACAGCCAACATCATCTTAACTGGAGAGACTTTGAAAGCATTCCCCCTGAACACAGGAACCAGACAAGGATGCCCTTTATCACCACTCTTATTGAACACTGTGCTACAGGTCCTAGCCAGAGCAATTAGGCTAGAAAAAGAAATAAAGTGTATCCAAATTGGTAGAGAAGAAGTTAAAGTATCTCTATTTGCAGATGATATGATCTTATACACAGAAAACCCCAAGGAATCCACAAGAAAACTACTGGAACTATTAGAAGATTTCAGCAAAGTATCAGGGTAAAAGATAAACATATAAAAATCAATTGGACTCCTCTATACCAACAAAGAGAACTTCCAAGAGGAAATCATCAAATCAATACCACTTACAATACCCCCAAGAAGATAAAGTACTTAGGAATAAATCTAACCAGAGACGTAAAAGACCTATAGAATGAAAACTACAAGACACTACTACAAGAAACCAAGAGACCTGCATAAGTAGAAAAACATACCTTGCTCATGGATAGGAAGACTCAACACTGTGAAAATATCAATTCTACCCAAAGCAATCTACAGATCCAATGCACTCCCAATCCAAATTCCAATGGCATTTTTTAATGAGATGGAGAAACAAATCACCAACTTCATATGGAAAGAGAAGAGGTCCCAGATAAAGCATTACTCAAGAAGAAGAACAAAGTGGGAGGCCTCACATTACCTGATTTTAGAACCTACTATACTGCCACGGTAGTCAAAACAGCCTGCTACTGGTATAACAACAGATACATAGACTAATGGAACAGAACTGAGAATCTGGCCATAAATTCATCCACCTATGAGCAGCTGATATTTAACAAACGCCCAAAGTCTGTTAACTGGGGAAAAGACAGTCTCCTTAACAAATGGTATAACTGGATATCCATCTGCAAAAAAACTGTAACAAGAACCATATCTCACACCATCCATGCTGAAAAACTAACTCAAAGTGGATCAAAGACCTAAATATAAAATCAAAAACTATAAAGATCGTGGAAGAAAAAATAGGGACAATGCTAGAAGCCCTAATACATGGCATAAACAGAACACGAATCAAAGTAATGCACAAGCACCAGAAGAGAGACTAGGCAACTGGGAGCTCCTAAAAATCAAACACTTATGCTCATCAAAAGACTTCACCGAAAGAGTCAAAAGACAACCTACAGACTGGGAAAATTTTTTGGCTACGATAAATCTGATCAGTGTCTAATCTCTAAAATCTACAAAATACTGCAAAACCTCAACAACAACAACAACAACAAAATAATCCAGTTAAATTATGGGCAAAGGATATGAACAGGAACTTCGCCAAAGAAGACATTCAGGCAGCTAACAGACACTTGAAGAAATGCTCACAATCATTAGCCATTAGAGAAATGCAGATCAAAACTAAAATGAGATATCATCTCACCCCAACAAGGATAGCATTAATCCCAAATCACAAAATAATAAATGCTGGAGAGGTTGTAGAGAGACTGGAACACTTATAACACTGTTGGTGGGAATGTAAAATGGTACCACCACTTTGGAAATCGATTTGGCACTCCTTAAAAAACTATCCCGCTCCTTGGAATATATCCTAAAGATACCTGTCACACGAATAAATATATGCACACCCATGTTCACTGCAGCACTGTTCACAATAGCAAAAAGATGGAAACAACCTAGGTGCCCATCAACAGATGAACAGATAAATTATGGTATATTCACACAATGGAATACTATGCAATGATAAAGAACAACAATGAATCCATGAAACATAACATGGAGGAATCTGGAAGGCACTATGCTGAGTGAATTTAGTCAGTCACAGAAGGACAAATATTGTATAAGACCACCATTATAAGAACTCAAGAAAAGGTTTAAACACAGAAGAAAACATTCTTTGATGGTTACAAGGGTGGGGAGAGAGGGTGAGGGTTATTCACTAACTAAATAGTAGACAAGAGTTATCTTAGGTGAAGGGAAGGACAGCACACGCTACAGGGGAAGACAGCACAACTGGACTAAACGAAAGCTAAGAAGTTTTTTGACTACAACCAAACACTTCAAAGGACAGAGTAGCATGGACAGGAGTCTGGGGACCATGCTTTCAGAGGACATCTAGGTCAACTGGCATAACAAAGTTTACTAAGAAAATGTTCTGCATCCTACTGTGGTGAGTGGTGTTGGGGGTCTTAAAAGCTAGCAAGTGGCCATCTAAGATGCATCAATTGGTCCCAATCCACATGGAGTAAAGGAGAATGAAGAACACCAAGGTCACAAGGAAAGTATTGCCCAAGAGACAGAAAGGGCTACATAAACCAGAGACTTCATCAGCCTGAAATCAGAAGAACCAGATGGTGCCCGGCTACCCCCAGTGACCAACCTGACAGGGAACACAACAGAGAGTCCCTGATGCAGCAGAAGAAAAGTAGGAAAGTAGGGTGCAGATTTCAAATTCGAGTGAAAAGACCAGACTTAATGGTCTGAGACTAGAGGAATTCCAGAAAGCATGGCCCCTGGGTTGTCTGTCACCTAGAACTAAAACCATTCCGGACACCAACTCTTCAGACAAAGATTAGACTGGACTATGGGACATAAAATGATACTTGTAAAGAGTGTGCTTCTTAGCTCAAGTAGATACATGAGACTAAATGGGCAGCTCCTGTCCAGAGGTGAGTTGAGAAGGCAGAGAGGGTCAGGAGCTGTTAAGATGGACACGGGAAATCAGGGGTGGAAAGGAGGAGTGTGTTGTCACGGTATAGGTAGAGCAATTAGGGTCACATAACAATGTATGTTTAAATTTTTGTATGAGAGACTAACTTGAATTGTAAACTTTCACTTAAAGTACAACAAAAAAACTAAAAAAGAGAGCTGAACAGAAGATTTCAAAGGGCAGCTTGAGAAGACAGAGTGAAGTATTATAATGACAGGTGCAAAGACCTGGACATAGAAAACCAAAAGGGAAGAACATGCTTGGCATTTCTCAAGCTGAAAGAACTAAAGAAAAATTCAAGCCTCAAGCTGCAATACTGAAGGATTCTACAGGGAAAATATTAAATGACACAAGAAGCATCAGAAGATGGAAGGAATATACCGAGTCACTGTACCAGAAAGAACTGGTCGATGTTCAACCATTTCAGGAGGTAGCGTATGATCAGGAACCAACAGTAATGAAGGAAGATGTCCAAGCTGCACTGAAGTCACTGGCGAAAAACAAGGCTCCGGGAATTGACGGAATACCAATTGAGTGAGATGTTTCAACAAATGGATGCAGTGCTGGAAGTGTTCACTTGTCTATATGCCAAGAAATTTGGAAGATTGCTACGTGTCCAACCAAATGGAAGGGATCCATATTTATGCCTATTCCAAAAAAAGGAGATCCAACAGAATGCGGAAATTATCAAACAATATCATTAACATCACACATAAGTAAAATTTTGCCGAAGATCATTCAAAAGCAGTTGCAGCAGTGTATCAACAGGGAACTGCCAGAAATTCAGGCTGGATTCAGAAGAGGACATGGAACAAGGGATATCATTGCTGATGTCAGATGGATCTTGGCTGAAAGAGAGAATACCAGAAAGATGTTTACATGTGTTTTATTGACTATGCAAAGGCATTCTACTGTATGGATCATAACAAATTATGCTTAACATTGGGAAGAATGGGAATTCCGGGAACATTTAATTGTGCTCATGAGAAACCTGTACACAGATCAAGAGGCAGTCATTCGAACAGAACAGGGGAATACTGCATGGTTAGGAAAGGTGTGTGTCAGGGTTGTATGCTTTCACCATACTTATTCAATCTGTATGCTGAGCAAATGATCTGAGATGTTGGACTATATGAAGAAGAACGGGGCATCAGGATTGGAGAAAGACTCATGAACAACCTGTGTTATGCAGATAACACAACCTTGCTTGCTGAAAATGAAGAGGATTAGAAGCACTTACTGATGAAGAACAAAGACCACGGCCTTCAGTATGGATTACACTTCAACATAAAGAAAACGAAAATCCTCACAAGTGCACTGTCATGGATTGAATTGTGTCCCCAAAAGATATGCGTCAACTTGGGTAGGCCATGATTCCCAATATTGTGTGGCTGTCCTCCATTTTGTGATTGTAATTTTCCTATATGTTGTAAACTCTAATCTCTGCCTGTGGTTAATGATGTAAGATTAGATTATGTTAAAGAGGAGTAGGGTGGGATTATAATACCCTTCCTAAAGTCACATCCTGATCCAATGTAAAAGGAGCTTCCCTGAGGTGTGGCCTGTACCACGTTTTATTTTACAAGAGATAAAAGGACAAGGAAGCAAGCAGAGAGTAGGGACCTCATGCCACAAAGAAAGCAGCACCAGGACCAGAGTGTGTCTTCTGGATTCAATGTCCCTGTGCTGAGAAGCTTCTGGACAAGGGGAAGATTGATGAGAAGGATCTCCCTCTAGAGCCAACAAAGAGACAAAGCCTTCTTCTGGAGCTGAAGCCCTGAATTTGGACTTCTAGCCTACTAGACTGTGAGGAAAAAAAAATTTCTCTTTGTTGAAGACATCCACTTGTCATATTTCTGTTACAGCAGCACTAGATGACTAAGACATGGACCAATAAGCAACATCATGATAAACAGAGAAAATACTAAGTTATGAGGGATTTCATTCTTCTTGGATCTACAATCAACACCCATGGAAGCAGCAGTCAAGAAATCAAAAGACCCACTGCACTGGGCAAATTTGCTGCAAAAGGCTTCTTTGAAGTGTTGAAAAGCAAAGATGTCACCTTCAGGACTAAGGTGCGCCTGACCCAAGCCATAGTGTTTTTAATCGCCTCATATGCATGGGAAAGCTGGACAAAGAATAAGGACTAAGGAAGACTGAAGAACTGATGCCTTTGAATTATGGTGCTGGCAAAGAATACTGAATATACTATGGACTGCCAAAATCACGAACAATCTTTCTTGGAAGAAGTACAACCAGAATGCTCCTTAGAAGCAAGGATAGCGACACTACATCTCACACAGTTTGGACATGTTATCAGGAGGGATCAGTCTCTGGAGAAGGACATCATGCCTGGTAAAGTAGAGGGTCATCGAAAACAAGGAAGAGCCTCAATGAGATGGACTGACACAGTGGCTGCAACAATAGGCTCAAGGATAATAATGATTGTGAGGATGGTTAAAGACCGGGCAG
This sequence comes from Trichechus manatus latirostris, assembly GCF_000243295.1. Lineage (NCBI taxonomy): Eukaryota > Metazoa > Chordata > Mammalia > Sirenia > Trichechidae > Trichechus > Trichechus manatus. Next base: position 33,487,720 of record NW_004443941.1, read on the forward strand.
TGTTTCCTTCCGTCGTACACAGGGTTGCTATGAGTTGGAACCCACTTGAGGGCACCTAACAACAACAATACATAACTCTTTAACCTGAATCCAAAGGAACTGTTTTCTTGACTGTTAGTCTGTATGCCTTTTGTTTTAAAGGAAATTAGATTTCGTCTTCTCTGAAGAAGTTACTGCGAGAGGCAAGCAGGCTACAAGGTCTGCTTCTTTAGGCATCCCTTTCTCTAATCTGCCCATCAACCACCTGGCCCTCCTTTCAAACTTCACAATACCCTGTCTGAGCTGGCTTCCCATAATAAGTCTTACACTTCTTTAGTAGCTATTACAGGCATTTCTCATTTCTCACAGTCCCAGTCAAAGATTCTCTTCCTAAAAGGACCTAAATAGACAGTTCACTAAAGAAGAAATGCAAATGGCCAACAAGCCCATGAAAAGATGCTCAACATCACTAATCATTCAAAATAACCGACCAGTTGCCACTGAAGTCGACTCTGATTCATAGCCATCCCATGGCCACCCCACATGTGCAAAGTGGAACGGCTCCATAGGATTTTCAAGGCTGTGACCTTTCAGAAGCAGATCATCAAGTCTTTCTTCCAAGGCACCGCTGGGTGAGTTCAAACCACCAACCTTTGATTAGGAGTTGAGCGCTTAACCAACCACTTGTGACACTCAGGGACTCCTCATTAGTCATTAAGGAAATGCAAATACAAAACACAGGGAGATATCACTTCACCTCTACTAAGATGGTTATGATAAAAAAAATAAATAAAATGGAAAACAACAGATGTTGGCAAGTATGAGGATAAACTGGAACCCTGATCCATTGATGTGCAGCCACTGTGGAGAACAGTTTAGAAATTCCTCAAAAAGTTAAACATAGAATTACCATATAATCCAGCAATTCTACTCCTAGGTATATACCCAAAAGAACTGAAAGCAGGAACACAAACATTACACACACACCAACGTTCACTGCACCACCATTCACAATAGCCAAAAGGTGAAAAACCTAAATGCCTATCAACAGAGGAATGGATAAACAAAATGTGGTACATACTTACAATGGAATATTACTCTTCCATAAAGAGAAATGAAGTTCTATACATGCTACAACATAATGAACCTTGAAAATATTACACTGAGTGAAATAAACAAGTCTGTCACAAAAGGACAAATACCGTATAATCCCACTTACATTAAGTATCTAGAATTTGGCAAATGCACAGAGACCAAAGTTTATTAGTGGTTACAGGGGGTGGAAGAGACGGGGAAAGGGAGAGTTATTGCTTAAGGGGCAGTGAGTTCCTATTAACGGTGATGGAAAATTTTGGAAACTGATAGTGGTGATGGTTGTACAACATGATAAACATAATTAATTTCACTGAATTTTACATGTAAAAAATGTTGAAATGGCAAATGTTTTGTTATATATATGTGTGTGTGTATATATATATATATCTCCCTGTTGTCATACACAATTTTAAAAAAAAAAAAAGATCCTCTGCCTAAATTTCAAGGCCTTCCATAATTTGGACCTACCCACCCAATCTTATTTCCCAGTACTCTTCAATTCCCCCTAAATAGGTCTATCTCCCAACCATCCTATGGAAACAGGAGGATTCATTCTCACCACGTCTACCATCTTATTTCCTTTACTTAAAGGCCTGCCTCTTCTTCACTTTCCCAAGTCTTCCAGACTCTGGTAAGTTTTCCTTTCCACCAGCTCCCACTGATCTCCCCCTTCCATATCATCCTCTAGAATTTATAATAGATACCACATAATTTAGCAATTAGGTATTATCCTGTATTATTCGCTGTTGTTTCTGGCTTGTGATTGGCACTCAATAAATATGTGCTGAAGGAATGAATGAATCTACTATAGTAAACTGAACATTTGTATTGTGAGCTTCTTTCTGCATTATAGTGAGCTTGAGATAAGTTAACCAGTGAAAAATGCACTGAGAACTATTTAGGCTTTGAAAGCTATAGATGGTTCAATAATACATGAAGATTTATGTCTGTATAACTCAATAAGCCTCTCTCAGAGGACAGAAGAATTCTGAAATAAATTACCAAGTCAATGAGCAAATTATCATACGACCACCAAGATTTTAATGAAGACTGTATTCTTGTCCTCATGGGCAAATGGGAATTTTCAAAAGTCTGAACTAAGATGTTTCTTCCAAATTTTGGAGTAATATTCAATTAGTACTGATAATACTCTTGGCATACAATCCCCCAACCCTTTGAGAGTTCTTGAAATACTTGACAAAAATGTTCTGGTATTTTATTTGCCAAAATTAAAAGTGCTCTTTCCAATAATTTGTAAGATACAATAATTCTATCTTATAAAGATTCATAAGATATAATAAAAATGTGATAAAGAATATTAATAGATTATTCACATAAAATACAAAGAGCCAAAAAAATATGAAAAATGTTCAACCTCACCAAAGAAATCAAAGAGATGAAATTAACATTAATATGCGAGCAAGATAAGATCACACTTTCTAAAAATATTGAAAAACATTAAGACTTCACAGACTGCAACTGATTTAACAAAATCTTATTTGACAGTGACTGCACTTAGTCTGTCTAAAATATTAAGAATCTGAAATAATCTAATATACATACGTCACTGACTAAGATATTTACTTTCATTTGGAAATTACTACATTAAATCAATACAAAGCAACATCGAAATGAAGAAATTAATCCAGGACATTGCAAAGTGTTTAAACTTTACTTAAAGTATTTATAATATGCACACTAGATCTTCCAAGTATTAAGATTCATAGGTCACCTTTCAAGACATGAAGTAAATTAAGTTGTTTGCCTCATTATACGGAAATGAGCTTCTTAGGAATTTTTCTAAACTCCTTCAAAATAGCTTAGTTGAGCTAGGAGATAAATAGGAACTAAAGGAATGAAAAGGAACAGAAAGAAAAAGAAAAAAGCGGCATAAAGAGAGGATGGGGAAAAGGTGGTTGTGCCAGGGAGTGAGAAACGGGAAAAAGAGGGCTTTCAAATTTCTTTTCTCAGAGTGAAGTGCATCCAAATCTTTTTAAAATGTCTATGTCATCTTCCTGCTGAGTTAAGAACATCCTTCCTAGAAATATAATTAGGAAGGATTAGCTGTTGCATAAGGAGGCTTTGAACAAATGAAGAAAGAACTATGTCTCAGTTTAGAGTCTGTTCATCAAATCTCCAAATACCAGCAACTGGCAAAACACCAACATCAGGAAAGGAATAAAACCAAGTGCTCTGAAAGAAATAAGACTGATGCTTATGTCATAAAAGCCATAAAATGACAATCACACAATAAATTGTGTATGTGGCAGACTATACAGATAATTTTTTAATAGTTTGGTACAGCTTGTACACTGGTAACTTAGTATAATGAAGGACTTGTCATATTTTCTTCATGATGTAGGACACATTTTGATTAAGTGAATCTAGATTATCTTTAAAATAAACAACATTTTGACAAACAACAGTAGTTAACAAGAGGATTCATGAAATAACTCAAATTTTTCATTCCTCCATTCTTTTTATTTCTATTTTAGGCTTCAAAAATACTGTGCAAAGTCTCTTTTCATTATTTTGACATAAAATGACCATACAATGACATATAAAATACCACAAGGAGAACATGGAATAAGAACTCAGGGAACCTAGGCTCAAGTCGCAGTTCTGCTACTACCTTTCTGTGTGACTTAACAACTTTCAGTGGTTAGTTGCCATCGAGTCAACCCCCGACTCATAGCCACCCCATGCACAACAGAACAAAAGGCTGAACAAAAGGCTGCCAGGTCCTATACCATCCCATGAAACGTTGTGGATCAGACCACTATAATCCACAGGGTTTTCACTGGCTGATTTTCAGAAGTAGATTTCCAAGCCTTTCTTCCTAGCCTTTCTTAGTCTGGAAGCTCCACTGAAACCTGTTCAGCATCACAGCAACACTCAAGCCTTTACTGACAGATGGGTGGTGGTTGCACATAAGGTACACTGGCCAGGAAATCAAACCCGCGCCCTCCCACATGGAAGGTGAGAATTCTACCACTGAACCACAACTAACCACTTGGACAAGGCATACAGCACCCTTACATTATAAAACTTCATGATCTGCACTGGTTGAAAAATCTGAAAGATTTCTAGATGAAAATAAATTGTAGCTAGTACATTCTTGTTCTATTTTCCATTATGCTCAAATAGTAAGAATTTTAAAAAGGGACAAGTACAAAGGATGAATTCTACCCAAAGGTATTAATATTGATAAAATAATTCCATTAATCACATAACTATGACATCATAAGAACTCCAAGCAAAAAATAATTAAAGTTTGCCTTGAAAGTCCCCGTTTGTTTTCTTGAGCACTTGAACCAATCTTGTGCCAAGGTTCAAATCAATTAATATTTAATTAAATACTCATGAGCACTAGGAAGTTTCAAGCTCATAAACTGGATTTATAGTTTCAGTAATTTTCCCAAGAGACAACAGCCTGGGTTCCGTGTCACCCTTTTGTTTGTCCATCAGAGGCATTCAAGGAAATGCAAGGAGCAAGAAGATGTGGCATTGCAAGGTCGAAAATGGAAGACCCAGAGAGTTAAATGGGGGGCTGAAGAATGAAAAACCTCACACCATCCAGAGATATACAGGAAGTAGGTCCCATTATTATCCAAGGTACCATCAAAGGGTGGAGTGCCATGGCTGACCTACTGTCCTGGAATGCTGAATGGGACTAAAAAGTTGACTGAGTAAACTGGCTTACTCTGATCTCATGACTTTGGGGAAACTGGGGTAGCCTAGAAAATGGGTTAATATAGTAGCATCACTAGGTGAGGGCAGGGGGTGCAGACCAAATGACACTGTCAGAGGGGATGACACCAAAATGACTGTCTATAAAATTTTTGTGCAGTGTTTCAGCAGAAATTTATTAGTTTTTACAAAAATATCCCAGTAGTTAGTTATGACAACAAAAAAATTTTTCATAAACCCATCTCAAATGTATCAACATACCTACAAAGGTTAAAATTCTATGCTAATTTACTTTTTGAACCTTCTAATGTGCTGTGGTCAGAGCTGTCATTATTACCCAATTACAATGACACTTCGTATCACGTTGTTTTGTCTGCACGAGCTACAAGCACGCACTGTTGTTTTCGTTGCTGCCAGGGTTTTTATAGTCGCTGATTTTGTCAAATTTTCTGGTGTTTTAGTGACGATACTGTGGTAATTAGCATGGGTGGGTGACACCATGAATTACTGCACTGGGAGATACCAACCTTAATGATGCCACTTGGGTTAATATTTCCATTCCTGCTTCATCAGACTTCCGGATTCAAAGCAGTCATGCAATAGCACCTTCATTTATCCATTCAGCAAGCAAGTACTGTGTCAGGCAGGGTAAACCATAGATTCACACAGAACGAAATGAACTCAATGAAGGGGTGGGGGGAACAAGGTGCTATGAGGGCACTCTTCAGGGAGTAACTGAGGGATTGGGGAATGCTTCCCTGAGGAAAACGAGGTCCACAGAATTAGGAGGTGATAAAACAGGGGAAGAGGATTATGGTGGGAAGAGGAGAAGGCATTGAAGACAGAGAATTGCATGGGCAAAAGGGCTGGGTAGGAGGGAGCTGAACAGTGTCAAGGAGCTTCCCTGTGACTATATGGGGTCAGCCAGGAGAAGAGGTGCAAGGGGAGATGAGGGAATCAGATAGATCTCACAGGCAAAGAGGACTTCGATCTTTATTCTCAGAGTATCAGGAAACCAGTGAAGTCTTATAAGCAGAGGTAGGGCAAGGTCAGAATTAATTTTTTTTTAAAAAGCCCTCTAGTTGTGGATACAGGTTTAAACTTAATCATCTCATACTTCATAAGTTCCCAAGCTCTTGGGATACAGGGGACAGTCAGAGCCTCCTCATCCCACTCCCCATCCTACCTAACTCCAATGGGTATAGGAACATTCTCCAATTCACTATTTAATTCCACCCAATCTTTCTGGTTTCTCTTGCTATCACACATACACACAAACATCGAAAAAGAGCTGTCCTATACTTTCAGAGACAGAGTAGCAGCGATGGGGGGTCTGGGGACCATGCTTTCAGGGGACATCTAGGTCAACTGGCATAACAAAGCTTATTAAGAAAATGTTCTGCATCCTACTTTGGTGAGTGGCGTCTGGGGTCTTAAAAGCTTGCAAGTGGCCATCTAAGATGCATCAATTGGTTCCAGCCACTTGGAGTAAAGGAGAATGAAGAACACCAAAGATACAAGGAAAGTGTTAGCCCAAGAGACAGAATGGGCCACATAAACCAGAGACTTCATCAGCCTGAGACCAGAAGAACTAGATGGTGCTCGGACACCACCAATGAATGTCCTGACAGGGAACACAACAGAGGGCCCCTGATGGAGCAGTAGAACGATGGAATGCAGAACTCAAGTTCTAGTAAGAAGACCAGACTTAATGGTCTGACTGAGACTGGAGATGCCCCAGAAAGCATGGCCCCTGGATTCTCTATCACCCCAGAACTTAACAATTCCCGAGGCCAACTCTTCAGACAGGGATTGGACTGGACTGTGGGACATAAAGTGATACTTGTGAAGAATGTGCCTCTTAGTCAAGTAGATACAAGAGACCAAGGGGACAGCTTCTGTCCAGAGGTGAGATGGGAAGGCAGACAGAGTTAGGAGCTGGCTGAATGTTCATGGGGAATCACGGGCGGAGGGGAGGAGTGTGCTGTTGCAGAATGGGGTGAGCGGTTGGGGTCTCATAACAATGTGTGTTAAAAAAAAAAAAAAGTTGCATTCCCAAAAAGAGCCATCCTAAGGAACAACAAGGCATTTTTTCCTGGATTAGCAAATCTAGGGTTTCTCTTCTCCATGCTTAAGCAGACACTCTTTCCACTTAGAAGTTCTTGCCTATGAAACCACAGGATCAGCTACTTCTGCCAGATCATCTCTAATATCTCTGGGGGACAGAAAAATAGGTTAATATATGTATATATATATATATAATATACATACATATGTTCAACTGTAAGAACCTCAGTGAAAATATACTAACCTTGAGCATTTTAAGCATATTTGCCACATACATTATTTAACTTCGCTTTTTAATTCCTATATGCTGCATATTTTGCATAATTTGAGGTATACTTGTTATCTCCCTCACATAGGACTCACACTTTCTAGGTTCTTTACTCTGATTCAAGGCAACTCTGGAATTTAGTCTTAAAATTCAGTCTACACTTTGTTCAAACATAAACTCTAATGCCGAGGGAAACAAGGAAAACAGGACTTAGTGCAACACCAAAGGCATCTTGGAAATGTCTGTGGGGAATATCTGTGGAATGTCTGTCAAACATATCCAAATGTAAAGGGAAATTTTTATTTCAATTTGCACAACACCCAAAGTCAGTCTAAAAAGCATTCTCATGTCTGGCATCAATAATGCAGGCACTGCCTAAAGTTCCTGGGTCTCATGTGGCAGCCAAATTGTACCATTACAAATGCTTGAGCTGAAGGGATGTATGCTTCAATCCCAGGTCTACTGTCGACTTGGCAGCTAGTCCTCTGACAATTAATTCATTCAAATGTCAGTGCACAAACTATTTCATCTATAGAAGAATAATCAGATGAGAAATACTTTCATAGGTTCAAGAGCCATCACCAGGGAAGAAAAAAGACTGGATACATGTGAGCTCTCCAGATAGTTTTGACATTCGTATCCTGAGTAAAACCAGACTTCCTTCTCTAGCTCAAAGAGAAGGGACTGGGTACACTGTTTCCTGCAAAAGTACCTCCTCCTTAAACAGCATAGATAACAGCTCTACATTTGGCAAGGCAGTGGTCATTTGTACCAATGTTCTCTAAACAATCAACGACATCAGCAGCTGAAAATGCCCCTTTTAACCTCCACCTTGTAACTCCATGGATAGTGACTATAACACCCATCACAATTAACGAGGATAAAGAAGGACACTCTACACAAGTCTAAGCAGCCTCATTTAGCAGCACCGAGAGTCGAAAACAAGCTTTTTATGAAGAAATTCAATGCCTATGTGAATAATAATATTTACAGGTGATTGAAAAGCTCTAGAAAGCTAAACAGTTTTGATTTTTGCTCCTTTGTGAATTCTCCCAGCCATAGCTTATAAGCATTAATGCCTTTTTGCATACAGAAATGAAGACAGACACTGGAGATTCACTTGGGATATAAGAGAGGCAATTCTTGGATGAATACATTGACAGTTGCATGGGAGAAGGATGGCAATTATGAGCATAGCCTGAAGTGCTAAATGGATTTTATAAGGAACCCAGTATTATAAAATGGAATAAAAGTTCCAAGAATCAGAAAAGTGACTACCAAAATTCGTACACAGGCAGATGAACATCATTTGGCCTTTTCTTTAGCTCATGAAGTACCCACGGTGTGGCCCACAAAACTTGAATGAAAAGTATGAAAGAAATTACCAACCACAGCAATGACTGTGCCAGAGTGCCCCGGCCAGAGTCTTTCCACACCAATTCCTGACCAAGTGGCCAGCCATGGCCAAGTGATACCCACTTGTCGGGCACTAATGAGGTGCAGAGGACATTCTTGGCTATTCAACCATAAAGCTCTGTCAGAGACCATCTCATTCACCACCAAACACCTTCTAAGACCTTAGAAATCCATGATATTCCTAAAGCAATCTTCAAAAACAGCAGGATGGACTACCTTGGTGAGTAGTGTCTAGGGTCTTAAAAGACTGTGAGCAGCCATCTAAGATATACTCCACTGGTCCCGCTCGTCTGGAGCAAGAGAGAATGAAGAAAACCAATGACACAAGGGAAAGATTAGTCCAAAGGACTAATGGATCACAACTGCAACAGCCTCTACCAGACTGAGTCCAGCACAACTAGATGGTGCCAGCTACCAGCACTAACTGCTCTCACAGGGATCACAATAGAGGATCCCAGACAGAGCTGGAGAAAAATGTAGAACAAAATTCAAACTCACAAAAAAAGACCAGACTTACTGGTCTGACAGAGACTGGAGAAACTCCAAGAGTATGGCCCCCAGACATTCCTTTAATTCAGTATTGAAGTCACTCCTGAGGTTCACCCTTCAGCCAAAGATTAGACAGGCCTATAAAACAAACAATAATACACACAGCTCAGCCATGTATACAAGACTAAATGAGCACACTAGCCCAGGGGCAAGGATGAGAATGCAGAAAGGGATAGGAAAGCTGGAGAATGGAAATGGGGAGCCCAAGGTCGACAAGCAAAAAGTGTGGACACATTGCAGGTTGGCAACCCATGTCACAAAACAGTATGTGTATTAACTGTTTAATGAGAAACTAACTTGCTCTGTAAACCTTCATCTAAAGCATTAAAAAAAAAATAGCAGGATGAAAAGAACTCTAACTCTTCCCTTTCTCCCACAGCTCCAATATCTGATTCTAATTTCCTTTGCCTCCCACATTCAATTAGGTGTCAAGGGTTTTCATTTGCAGTAACTCCTTAGTTCATTAACTTTCTCTACATTACTACCCCAATACAGAGCCATCCTCCCATTACCACTAATTCTAATTCATTTGACATACTACAGTCAGATTAATCTTCCCCAAGCACAAGTAAAACCATAGCATTTTCCTACTTGAATTATTTTTTTACTATTTATTATAGATAATTTCTAATATATATAACATATAAGCCTCAGTTGAGCCTTCAGATGATACAGCCCCAGTTAACAGACTGACTGCAGCCTCATCAAAGACCCTGAGCCACAACTCCCATCCAAACTTCTCCCAGATCCCTAACCTACAGAAGCTGTCAAACAATAAATGTTTGTGGTTTTACATTGCTAAGTTTTGGGGTGATTTGTTACACAGCAATAGATAACTAGTACGTCATAATTTCCAGCCCCTTATCAATGCCTCCCTATGTGTCCAAATGTTAACCATCTTCTCAAGCTCACAGACCATCTTCTCCAGAGAACCATCCCTGCACCTCCACCTCTCTAATACTCCAAAATCTGGAAACCATTGCTCCCTTCCTTTGATCTTCCAAAGAACTTTACTTGTAACTGGTTCCAAGTAAAACTAAAACAAGTTTGGCCAAAAGTAAATCCAACTCATCTAATACTCACCTGCTTAAAACGTGTAGTTTTAACAGTTCAGTTTCAGCCAATCTGTTGTTCCTCAAACATGCCAAGCACACTCTTACCTCAAACCGTCTTCCTGGGATTCCCCTGATATCTGCACACTTCTCACCCTCACCTCCTTCAGGTCTTTGCTTTAATACCACCTTCTCAGCAGGACCTTCCCTGAGCCTTTTTTAAAACCACCACATTCCTAACTCCTCCCCACCCCCTACCCATCCAGTACTCCCCATCCACTGTTGAAGTTTTACTTTCTCCATAGCCCTTATCACAATCTAAGATACATTTTAATTATATCATTTACCAGTTGTCTCCCCCACTCTTAGACCAAAAGCGCCAAGAAGGCAGAGACTGTATTCAGTTGCTCAGCGCTGTATCCTCAAGCCCTGGAACAGAGCCTGGTACATAGAATGTGCTCAACAGAAATTTGCAGAATAAGTGGTCAAGGCTATAGCATTTCATATGCCACACAATGGCTACAACACCTGCTAAACACTTTTTTATGTTAGGCATTTTATGTCTACTGTTGAGCATTTTAAGGAGGTTTAAACAATCTCCCCACCACCTGTCTGTCAGTTTGTTGCACTATGGTGGCTGCATGTTGTTGTGATGCTAGAAGCTGTGCCACAGGAATTTCAAATACTAGCAGGGTTACCCATGGTGAACAGTTTCAGTAGAGCTTCCAGACTTAGACAGACTAGAAAAAAAGGTCTGGTGATCTACTTCAGAAAATTAGCCAATGAGAACCCTATGGATCACAACAGAATATTGTCCAATATAGTGCTGGAAGACGAGCCCCCTAGAATGGAAGACACTCAAAATACACAGTGGCTGTAACAATGAACTCAAGAACTCCAACAATCGTGAAGATGGTGCAGGACCTGAGATCTTATGTACATGGGACTGCCATAAGTCGGAGCCTACTCAACAGCAGCTAACAACAATTACTGGTTAAAAACAAACAAAACCTTGAAATATCCTAAAGTAGGCAATCTAAAAAAGATACCTTAAAGATTTAATGGTCCTATTATATGTGACCACCACATGTCTGTCAGTTCGTCGTACTGTGGGGGCTTGCATGTTGCTGTGATGCTGGAAGCCATGCCACCGGTATTCAAATACCTGCAGGTTCACCCATGGAGGAGAGGTTTCAGCTGAGCTTCCAGACTAAGACAGACCAGGAACAAGGACCTGGAGGTCTACTTCTGAAAAGAACTAGCCAGTGAAAACCATATGAATAGCAGCAGAACACTGTCTGATATAGGTGCCGGATGATGAGCCCCTCAGGTTTGAAGGCACTCAAAATACAGCTGGGGAAGAGCTGCCTCCTGAAAGCAGAGTCAACGTTAATGATGTGGATGAAGTCAAGCTTTCGGGATCTTCATCTGATGATGTGGCACGACTCAAAATGAGAAGCAACAGCTGCAAACATTCATTAATAATCAGAATGTGGAATGTATGAAGTATGAATCTAAGAAAACTGGAAATCGTCAAAAATGAAATGGAATGCATAAACATCAATATCCCAGGCATTAGTGAGCTGAAATGGACTGGTATTAGCCATTCTGAATCAGACAATCATATGGTCTACTATGCCAGGAATGACAACTTGAATAGGAATGGCTTTGCATTCATCGTCAAAAAGAACATTTCAATATCTCTCCTGAAGTACAGTGATGTCAGTGATAGGATAATATCCATATGCCTACAAGTAAGACCAGTTAATACGACTATTATTCAAATTTACACACCAATCACTAAAGCCAAAGATGAAGACATTGAAGATTTTTACCAACTTCTGCAGTGTGAAATTGATCAGATATGCAATCAGGATGCCTTGATAATTATCGGTGATCAGAATGAGAAAGCTGGAAAAAAAGAAGAAGGATCCATAACCGGAAAATATGACCTTGGTGATAGAAACGATGCTGGAGATAGCATGACAGAATTTTGCAAGACCAACGACTTCTTCACTGCAAATACCTTTTATCAACAACATAAACTGCAACGATACATGTGGACCTCGCCAGACGGAATACACAGGAATCAAATCGACTAAATCTTTGGAAAGAGACGATGGAAAAGCTCAATAACATCAGTCAGAACAAGGCCAGGGGCTGACTGCAGAACAGACCATCAATTGCGCATATACAAGTTCAAGTTGAAACTGAAGAAAATTAGAACAAATCCACGAGAGCCAAAGTACGACCTTGCATATATTCCGCCTGAATTTAGAGACCATCTCAAGAATCGATGGTCTCAAGATCATCTCAATTCTTGACTCAATTCTTGGCTAATTATTGAAGACCTGACTAGTTGTGGAATGGTCATCATATGTGAATAAAGCAAACAAATGGATGGCAGAAGAGACTTGAGACTTGCTCTTGAACATAGAGCAGTTAAAGCAAAAGGAAGAAATGATGAAGTAAAAGAGCTGAATAGAAGATTTCAAAGGGTGGCTCAAGAAGACAAAGTATTATAATGACATGTGCAAAGACCTGGACATAGAAAACTAAAAGGGAAGAACACACTTGGCATTTCTCAAGCCGAAAGAATTGAAGAAAAATTTCAAGCCTCAAATTGCAATACTGAAGGATTCTACGGGAAAAATATTAAACAACACAAGAGGCATTAAAAGAAGATGGAAGGAATACAGAGCCCTGTACCAAAAGAATTGGTCCATGTTCAACCATCTCAGGAGATAGCATATGATCAGGAACCAACAGTACTGAAGGAAGAAGTCCAAGTTGCACTGAAGGCATTGGCAAAAAACAAGGCTCCAGGAATTGACAAAATACCAATTGAGACATATGAACAATGGATGCAGCACTGGAAGTGCTCACTCGTATGCCAAGAAATCTGGAAGACAGTTACTTGGCCAACCAACTGGAAGAGATCCATATTTATGACCATTCCAAAGAAAGGTGATCCAACAGAATGCAGAAATTATCAAACAATATCATTAATATCACACACAAGTAAGATTTTGCTGGAGATCATTCAAAAGCAGCTGCAGCAGTATCTCGACAGGGAACTGCCAGAAATTCAAACTGGATTCAGAAGAGGACATGGAACAAGGGATATCATTGCTGATGTCAGACGGATCTTGGCTGAAAGCAGAGAATACCAGAAAGATGTTCACTTGTGTTTTACTGACTATGCAAAGGCTTTCGACTGTGTGGATCATAACAAATTATGGATAATGTTGCAAAGAATGGGAATTCCACACTTAATTGTGCTCATGAGGAACCTGTACATAGATCAAGAGGCAGTTGTTCGAACAGAACAAGGGGATACTGCACGGTTTCAAGTCAGGAAAGGTGTGAGTCGGGGTTGTATGCTTTCACCATACTTATTCAATCTGTATGCTGAGAAAATAATCCAAGAACCTGGACTATATGAAAAAGAATGGGCATCAGGATTGGAAGACGACTCATTAACAACCTGTGTTATACAACTGACACAACCTTGCCTGCTAAAAGTGAGGAGAACTTGAAGCACTTACTGATGAAGAACAAAGACCATAGCCTTCAGTATGGATTACAACTCAACATAAAGAAAACAAAAATCCTCAAAAGTGGACCAATAAACAACATCATGACAAATGGAGAAAAGACTGAAGTTGTGAAGGATTTCATTTTACTTGGATCCACAATCAACACTCATGGAAGCAGCAGTCAAGAAATCAAGAGACCCATTGCATTGCGCAAATTTGCTGCAAAAGATCTCTTTGAAGTATTGAAAAGCAAAAATGTCACTTTGCAGACTAAGTTGCACCTGACCCACACCATGGTGTTTTTAACTGCCTCGTATGCATGCGGAAGCTGGATGATGAATAGGAAAGACGGAAGAAGAATGGTGGTGCTGGCGAAGAATACTGAATATACCATGGAATGTTAAAAGAACGAACAATCTGTCTTGGAAGAAGTACAACCAGAATGCTCCTTAGAAGCAAGGATTGCAAGACCACTTATCACATACTTTGGACATGTTATCAGGAAGGATCAGTCCCTGGAGAAGGACATCATGCTTCGTAAAGTAGAGGGTCATCGAGAAAGAGGAAGACCCTCAACGAGATGGACTGACACAGCGGCTCGACAATGGAATCAAACTTACCTACTATTGTAAGCATGGTACAAGACTGGGCAATGTTTCGTTCTGTTGTGCATAGGGTTGCTATCAATCAGAACCACTGGACAGCACCTAACAACAACAACAATTAATCCTTCGCAGTTTGATTAAGTGTGATTTCAGGTAATTATGTCATTATCTAAATTGATCCGTGGGCCAACTGCACCCCTCCACTGTCTCAAGCTGTAGTTCATCTATCATTTCGAAACCTCTTTTTTGTTTCAGGTCCTGTACATCTTAATACTCCCTGCAGTGCCCAGCTAATGGGGTAATCTATAAAAGTTTATTAAGTGAATACCAGAATTGATAGGCCACCTCTTCTCCCTACTCAAAAGCATGCAGAGGGCACATCCATAACACATGCCATAACCATGCTACCATGAAGAGCATCTTCATTCAACAGATGAAGTCTCCGAAGCAGTTTACCTAATGACTTCTATTGTATCAGCTAAAGCTGAGTCAGAGTTGAAACCTTGGCCTCTCTGACTCACAGCATTCTTGGCTAAATTACACAGCTGTTACCAAAAGAGAAAAAGAAGAAAAGAACATTGCTCCTTTATTTGACGTACAACATACAGTTCTTAGTAACAGTCAATATATACACAACATAAAGGATCAAATTCTAACAGTGGAGAGTGATATTCAAGACTAATGAGGCTGCTTATAAATTACTTCATAGTTTGCTTAAGTTATAATTCTAGAAAAAAATAATTGCAATGTACAGTAATCTGACACTTGATCACCAAGACACAGTTCAACACAGAATTGTTCTTTGTTTTTAAGATCCGGAACAATGCTGCAAGGGAGATGTCTAGCTATGACATAACCGAAGCTTTATATCATTTCAAGGACATGCGGTTGTATTTGCATTCCAGCACAAAAGGCACTACTATCTTTAGAGCAGGGATCATCAAACTACAGCTTGTGGGCCAAATCCAGCCCATTGCCTGTTTCTGTATAGCCTACAAGTTAAGAATGACTTTTACATTTTTCAATGTTTGAAAAAAACCAAAATTGTATGAAATTCAAATTTCAGTGTTCATAAATAAAGTTTTATTGGAACACCGTCACACTCATTCATTTACATATTATATAGCTGTTTTTGCATCACAACAGTAGAACCGAAGAAACCACACGGCCCACGACGCTGAAAATACCTACTATCTTGTCCTTTACAGAAAAAGTTTCCTGACTCCTGTTTTAGGGAATGGATGCTGGAGCCTGACTGCCTTGGTTTAAATCCCTATGCTGTCCCTTATCAACTGTGTGCCCTTGAACACATTACTTAAGCTTTCTGCACCTCAGTTTACTCATCTGTAAAATGGAGTCAAAAATAGTGCCTACCTTGTAGAGTTATCTTGAGCTGTAAATTAAATAACACATATGAAGCATTTCAAACAATACCTGGCATACAATAAGCCCTTACTAAATATTCATTATCCAGCACCTGTCTGTCAGTTTGTTGTACTGCGGTGGCCTGCCTGTTGCTATGATGCTGGAAGCTATGCCACTGGTATTTCAACTATCAGCAAGGTCACCCAAGGTGGACATGTTTCAGCAGAGCTTCCAGACTGAGACAGAGTAGGAAGAAAGGCCTGCCGATATACTTCCAAAAATTAGTCAATGAGAGGTTCCGGCAAGATGGCGCTCTAGGCAGAAGCACCACGCCGTCCCTCCACAGCAAAGATCTGAAAAACTAAGCCAAACAGAGAATGCAACAATCCTGAAACCCTAGAACATCAAATGCAGAGATAAAGAACTCAGCTGAGCACCAAATGGAGTGAGAATACTGAAAGAGAACGGAGAG
>NW_004443941.1:33512155-33542379 GCF_000243295.1 Trichechus manatus latirostris
AATGTCATAAAACAACATGTGTACTACTGTTTCATGAGAAACTATTTGTTCTGTAAGCCTTCACCTGAAGTACAATAAAATATAAAAAAGAAAAAAATTAGTCAATGAAAACCCTATGGATCACAGAATATTGTCTGATATAGTGCTAGAAGATGAGCCTTCTAAGTCAGAAGACACCCAAAACACACAGTGGCTGCAACAATGGATTTGAGCATACCAACAACAATCATGAATATGGCACAGGACTGGGCAACATTTTGTTCTGTTGTACACGGGGTCACCAAGAGTCAGAGCCGACTTGATGGCAGCTAAAAACAACAAGTATCAGTTATAACTACTGTTACTTCTTGTTGGGGGCTGCAGGGTATATTTTTTCAATTGAAATGCTAGAAAAATGGTTAAATTTCAAACCACTCCCCCAAATCTATTTATCATGGTAGAACTGAAGTATTATGAGACAAGAAGAAATGAGAGAAAAATTAAGAAAAACAGAAAGAACAGGATTAATGAGGGACTACAAAGAGGAAAAAAAAAGTCCTAAGGGTCCCACTCAGCAGAACCATAGGTGGCCAATTCAAAGGAGAAGTACAAATTAGGGTAATGTCATCTACAGTAACAGATTAAATAACTTCTGTGGGATGATGGGATACTAATCACCATGTGGAAGCTGTCTCTCTTGGGGGGAAATGCATTCTGAATTCCAAACAAGTGACTTACAAATGAACTGTTGGGTCAAGCCAATTTTTAAGTTGGGAACTTCCTGTATTTTACATTCCTAGACAAATGACAAGTGATAGTTGCAGTAAATTCTGCATCTTGTTGTCCATATAGAGGAGATAATTAAACGGAGACAAGCTGTGTAAGGACCCAGTGCAGCCCAGGGGCTGTGTCCAATGTGGCCCACAGGAGGGAAAAGATAATCTTTCCTATCCATGCGTTCTCATTTGGTTTAGAATAGCACTTACTTCTAATGTTAAAAAAACACATTTCCCTAAATAGAAGACAAGCTCATTCACCAAAGACGGGCCTCCATGGCAATTGGGAAATAAACATGGTGTTACTAAAAGATACACTTAACCTGCTACTGAGTTTGAGAAATTACCTCTCTCTGAAGACTTACTTTCATTTGAACATCTTCTCTGAGCAAAGCTGAGTTCTCTACCTTTATCAAATATCTTTAAAAATCACGATCACTGTTTCTTTTAAGTTATTCTTTCAAAGCTCTAGAGCATCACTCGGAAAAAGAATTCTTTAAAACTCCCAATTCCACCACCATCAAACAACTATCTGTTATTTTTCCACATTCCCTCCCAAGTTGAGTCCTAGGATCCTCACTATTTCTATGGTTTATGCTTATGGTAAATTTTTCCTGCAGAAGCTAAACATACATGAGACTTGGTATGTCGTCGGAATAACATGTAAATCCTTACAGAAAAAAAAACAGGAAAAGACATTATCCAAGTGATTCCTGCAAACTTTGACGGAAAAGGAGAGTGATTAAAACAATGCATCCAAGAGAGTAATTAAGACGCTCTTGAGCTGGAGGCAAGTTTAAAAAACTCACTGAGAATGTATCTGCTGGGAGAGTCCTACTGAAGGCTTTGGCTTGAGGGTCAGGGTCATCTGGGCTACAGGACTGATTCTTGGTAGAGTGTCTGCCTTCTTAGATGGAGTGTGCTTTGATGCTGGCTCAGGAGGGATCCAGTTGGAAGCAGCCCCAGGACTCTGCCCTCCAGAGACTGCAATGGACAAAGTATCCTGAGTGGCTGTTGTCTCACAGGCTTTACCCTTTGTCCCTGGCTTGCACACACAGAGTTGAGGTCGTAGACACATCCCTCCATTCTGGCATGGTGGAACACAGCTTGCTGCAGAAAGACAACAGAAGACAAAGCTTTGAAGATAAGTATCGTACACCTCACTAATTCTTCCAAAAGGATAATAGTAATATCAGGATATTCCCCCAATAAAATAAAACCATATTGAAAGACTCTATGATAATGATGATGATTGCTAGTATTTATTAAGGGCTTCCTGTGTGCCAGGCCCATCACTTGTCTGTCAGTTTGTCGTACTACGGCACCTTGTGTGTTGCTATGATGCTGAAAGCTATGCCACTGGTATTCTGAATACCAGAAGGGCCACCCATGGTGGACAGATTTCAGAGGAGCTTCCAGACTAAGACAGACTAGAAATAAAGGCCTGGCAATCTACTTCCAAAAATTAGTCAATGAAAACCTTATGGATCACAACAGAACACTGCCTGACTCGCTTGCTTTGGACACACCATCAGGAAGGATCAATCGCTGAAGGAGGATATCATGTTTGGTGAAACAGAAGGTCAGAGACAGCGGGAGAGACCCTCAGTGAGCTGGAGTGATATAACAGCCACAACAATGCACTTAAACATACCAGCAATCGTGAGGATAACACCGGACCGGGCAACGTTTCATTCTGGTGTACATAAGGTCACCATGAGTTGGAGCAGCTATCTATCTATGTGCCCAGGCACTGTTCTAATATATACTAATTTAATTCCTCAATAACTGTTTTAAATAGATATTTTATTTTGTCCATTTTATAGATGAAGAAACAGACACTGAGATTAAGTAATTTGCCAAAGGTCACACAATTATTAATAAATAGTAGGGCTGGAATTTGAACCCAAATGAGCTGGCTCCAAAGCCAAGATTCTCAACCACTTTACGATAGCTGCCTCCCAGAAATGCCTCAGAAACACGAGAAAAATGTTAAGAAAATGCTCTGCCATTATTTAAGTTATGTTCCATGGCTTAAGTTTAAATTTTGAGTATCCGAACAAGAATTGGCAAAAAAAAACAAAAAACAAAGCCCAAGTCTAATCCCCAACACCAAGAACTGTTCTGCTATCAGAGCTTGGAGTGGCTGTTTTAGAAGTTTAGTCCAACACCTCTTTTTACCAAGGGCAGAAAGATGGAGATTCACCCAATATACACCTGCTAGTTTGTATAAAACACAAGTGCACTGTACACCATCCCTAGTTTTACACTGAAAGGCAACCAAAAAAAAACCAACGTCTTCGTCTCGTGTTTGCTAGGATGCATGTACAATGAACACCTATTCAACATCCTTACTGAATCACCAGGTTTGTGGGCAGTTTTAAAGGTAGCAGGGCTATGGGTCATGGTAAGGTAAGCCTGGCTTTTAGCATAGACTAGATCTCATGGAAGGAGCCCTGATGGTACAATGCTTAAGCACCTGGCTGCTAACCAAAAACTTGGCAGTGAAAACCCACTCAGTGGCTCTAAAAGGGAAAGATGTGGCAATCTGCTCCTGTACAGATTACAACCTAGCAAACCCTATGGGGCAGTTCTACTCTGTCCAGCATGGTCACTATGAGTTGGAATCGACTCGACAGCACACAACAACAATAGGTCCCATGGAAGTTTAGGTGTTACTGACCTAAGTTTTATTAGGTAATATCATAGGACTGTGGACATGATTCCTTCAGTCCTGTCTTTATTTGTTCAAATACATTTATTATGCCTACCCTTTGCTATCAGTCCACCTTTGACTTCAACTCTTAGTCCTCAGGCAGGTCATATTATTAAATCTCCCATAAGTTTCATTGCAAGATTCAGTCTACAAAAAAATTACTTAACAGATGAAGGCAGTAAACCACAGGATACTATCAACTAAGGAAGGCCCAAAAGCCCTGAAACCTACTGATTTTCCATAAAAGAGAAAAGATATTTTCCTCATTTACTTACAGTATGATTCCTATTAGTTACAGCAAATAATGATAAGAAATGACCCTTCAGTGGAAGACTACAGGCTGACAAATTTTTGAAAAGTTGGGAAAGATTTTTTGAAAAGTTGGGAAAGATTCTTTAAAAAAGATCAGCCAGCTCCCTAGATGACTTTGAGATAAATCACTTAACCTTGGCCTCTACAAGTGTGAGTGTTTGAGGGAATAGGGAAGGCGGTAGCTGCTTGTTCCCTCAGGCCCTTTCCATATTATGCTTCTAGAATTCAAGTTCAAAAGCTATGGGCTTCTGAAGTACAGGATTCTAACTTAACAGAGCTTTCCTGGGCCACTAAGCAAACTTTGTTGGGGGATCTGAGGTGATCGGGTCCCTACTGAGCCACCGCTATTTATGGAATGTCACAGGAATGGAAATGGCCTCTACTCTGAGAGAACAGAAGTGGTCACAAGTGGGGACCCAGCTCTGGAAGCTGAGCCTCTGCCAGAGATCACCCCCAAGGCCCTTTCATGCATAAATTATCGTCATGCTTTCAATTAGAAACACATTTCAGTTTAACATCTGAGAATGATTTCTACCTCTCTTCCCTCCTGTACTACAAATGGCTACTAATCCACCAGGAAGGCTCATAAGAGGGTGCTACATAGGTGAAGGTGCAACAAGAACTTGCCTTTAGGAGGACAATGGTCTCCGTGGATGAATGAGAAGTGTAAAAGGGTAATGACTTTTTGTTGTTGTTGTTGTTTAACTCTTCGAATTTTAAATCTGGTAGGGTGAGGGGGGTAGAGGAGAGAGCAATGAAAGAGAAAAACCTTTAAACTCACAAATATTCTATAGTAGAAGAAAAAGAACATTACGTAATAACTAGTTGCCGTCGAGCTGACTCTGACTCATGGTGACTCCATTTGTGTCAGAGTAGAACTGTGCTACATAGGGTTTTCAATAGCTGATTTTTCAGAAGTAGATCACCAGGACTTTCCTCCAAGGTACCTCTGGGTGGACTCAAACCTCCAACCTTTCAGTTAGCAGCCAGATGCTTAATTGTTTGCAGCACCCAGGGACTCCACATTATCTAACAGCATGACTGTATACAACACCAACCTTTTGCAGTAGATTTTTAAAGGACAGTAAGGCAAATGAGAAGTCAATTTTCCTTCTCCTGTATCCCCAGCTGGACTCAGGCAGGTGCCCCTGCAGCATGCAGAATAGGAAGGATTGGCTGGAACTGGTAGGGACAGACTCTCTAATTGCCAAGACAAGCCCCTTGCCTGACTGTACACCCTGAAAAACAAAACCCCTGTCCTGGGACCACATTTTATCCAGCCATTATCCCTGCAAATATTGTTAGTTGCCGTCAAGTTGATCTGACTCGTGGTGACCCCATGTGTGCAGAGTAGAACTACTCTGTTGGGTTTTCAAGGCTGTGACTTTCGGAAGCAGATCACCAGGCCTGTCTTCCGAGGCACTTCTAGGTGGGTTTGAACCTCCAACCTTTCAGCTAGTAGTAAAGCGTCACCCACGGATCCCTTTTCCCTGCAATATATGGACCATATAGTAGTGGTCCTCATATACCTGCGAAGACCAGTGGTTCTCCCTGGCTGGTGCCAGGACCAACAGAAGCAGCAGCATCATCTAGGAACACATAGAAATGTAACTTTTCAGGCCACCCTGTTGCTGCTATTGTTAGGTGCCATCAAGTCAGTTTCAACTCACAGCGACCCTATGTACAACAAAAGGAAACACTGCTTGGTCCTGCACCAGCCAGCCACGCTAGGTCTGCTACATCTGTGATTGTCCTCCAGGTGATTCTGATGCATGCTCAAGTTTGAAAGCTACCGACAATATAGCATTTGGAAACTGAAAGTCTTCCACCAGCAAGTGTTTGAGGATTTATATTTTTATAATTGCAAGTTTAGTGTCTTCATACTACAATTGCTTTTATTTTGTTGAATTCTGGGCTGTGTATACAGGCGTTCGCTTTACCTTGCCCTTTTATTTTTAACGCAAAAGAGGGAACATTTTTCATTGACCAAATTCTCAGGACTCTGGGTCCCTTCCAAAAGTCTATATATTTGTCCCCATCTACTTCATTGCCCTGGTGGTGCAGTGATTAAGAGATCGGCTGCTAACCAAAACGTTGGCAGTTCGAATCCACCAGCTGCTCCTTGGAAACCCTATGGAGCAGTTCTACTCTGTCCGATAGGGTCGCTATGAGTCGCAATTAACTCAACGGCACATAACAACACCACTTCACTGCCAATGCAAAAACTGTAGGCATTGATGAGAAAACTGTTGCAGCTAAAGTTTTGAAACATGTGGAATGTTATAAATAGACGTTACAGAAGCACCTACATTTTTTTTCCCCACCAGTTGATTCTGCATTTGCCTGGCCAGCTGTGGGCCAGCACAATGAGTAGAGGCTACAGCAAGATATCAGTGGGTGAGGCAGTGGGTCTCAAGCTTTGCTGCACATTAGAATCACCTGAGGAAATAAACAATATCATCCATGAGTACTGTGCTCCTTTAAAACATCATTTATGAGACCAAATGGTCAACATTTACCCTAAAGCAAAGATGAGAATGTAAGGGGAGGTAAGGATGCTAGATTAACGGAAATGGAACAACCAAAAAGGAAATGAGAATGCTGACACAGTGTGAAAAATGCAACCAGTGTCACTGAGCAATATGTTCAGAAATTGTTAAATGGGGGACTAATTTGCTGTGTAAACTTTCATCAAAAACACAGTAAAATATTATTTTAAAAAAAGAAGCCACAACAACCATGATAATGCTGTGGCCACACTCTGTTCCCAAAAGATTAATTAGGAGATACTTAGACCATCATCAGTAAATAGTAGAGGGAAAAGCATTTGGAACTATGGATGCCCTTCAAAATGTACTTAGCTAGTTACTTGACACTATTTCAAAAAAGAGTAAAAAATAAACTAAATCAGTTGCAAAACATGGATCATTCCTGGCCACATATACACCCCCTGACCCAGCCCCCCACCCCCCAAAAAAAGAAGAAGAAGAATCACCCGGGGAGACTTAAAAACTCCCAAACCAAACCAACCAAACCCGCTGCCGTCAAGTAGATTCCGACTCATAGCAACCCTACACGACAGAGTAGAACCGCTCCATCGGGTTTCCAAGGAGAACCTGGTGGATCTGAACTGCCAACTTTTTGATTAGTAGCCAAACTCTTAACCACTACGCCATGAGGGTTTCCAAAACTCCCAAAACCCAGACCTAATTCCTAAAACTCAGACCTAACTCCAGCCCAATTAGATCAGAATTTCTGGCGGTGGAGCCTGGGCATCATTATTTTCTAACCCCCTCCCCCTCTCCAGGTGACTGCAATGTGCAGGCAAGTTTGAGAAGCAGTTTAGGGAACAAAATCCTAATTTATATTTGCTGACAGACTAGTCTTTCTAACATGCTGCTCTTTGAGTCATTTTTCTCCTTCTTCACTTAAAAACTTTCAACACTTTTTAACTGCCTATGAGATAAAAGCAAGACTCTCTACAGCTGGCCCAAATCACCCTTACCAGCCTCAGTTTCCCACCGGTCCATCCCTGTAAAAGCCTGCCACTCCTCTAGGCTTCCCGCCTCCTTATCTCAGCACACACTCTACCCTATCCCCCTAGATCTGTTAGGCTCATCTGAAACCTCCAGCCCTTCAAGTCCTTCTTTCTCCATGAAGTCCTTTCCAAACTCCCAACCCACTCCCAACCCCCAATGTGACCTTTTTATCATCTGAATTCCTGTCCTATTCTTAATCATTCACTTCACGTTTCCCATGTACTGCTGCATTATCAGTCATCTTTTTACTGTTATCTCTTATTTTCCAACTAAATTATGAACTATAAGATCAGTTAAGTGGTTGATAAACAGAACTTTCTGTACCCTAAAGAGCCTGAACCTCATCCTGGCTGTCTGATATGAAAGTAGAGTCATCCTTTCCAACTGGTGCTGAGATTTAAGAACATCTATAAAGGAAAAGGTTAGTGGAGCCCTGGTGGCACAGTGGTTAAGAGTTTGGCTGCTAACCCAAAGGTCAGCAGCTTGAATCCACCAGCTGCTCCTTGGAAGCCCTGTGGGGCAGTACTACTCTGACCCTACCCCTATAGGGTCACTATGAGTCAGAATCGACTCAAGGGCAATGGGTACAAAGGAAAGGTACTCAGTGGCTTCTTAATCCATTACATAATACCGTCTACACTTCCAGGCTTAGTTTGCATGCTATTCAAACAATCGCCAATCCTTCAAAGCAAATGTTTTTCATCAAAATCAATGTTCAAATACCCTCTGCCAAAATGCAAGGTCTGTGGTGGTTTCTGCACTCTATGTCATAGTTGCACAGTCTCCAAAACCTGATCCAATGTGTTTTACAAGAACTCTATAGAGGGTAATGACAACCTTGAGCAAACTGCTCAAGGACAGACAGAGGATAGCATCACAAGAGACTGGTAGGAGCTGTGACAAGTTACTAAACTTCCAGAACAAAAGCAGGTTAAGGGAGTTAGCCTAAAAAGTTCAGCTGCAGAAGAAACAAACAAAAGCTTCTGAGAAATACCTAGTTATGGCAGTGAACTAGAAAGGGGGAAAAAGCCCTCAACAATCCATCCGAGTCATAGAAACCCTAGACGACAGAGTAGAACTGCCCCACAGGGTTTCTAAGGAGCAGCTGGTGGATTCAAACCGCCGACCTTTTGGCCATAAAGGATTTCTGCTCAAGAGAGCACAGTGAATTAACCCTATAACTACCCCCTCTATTCCAAACACAACACAATGATAAAATAATTTTTTTCAAGTTAAAAAGACAATTTCTGCTGCTGGCTGTGATGGCGTAAGTGTTCCCAAGTGAGCCTTCTTGACATAAACTACTAGAAAACCAGAAGAAAGATATGAAACAACTGTTTTCAGGCTCTGGACAGCCAGCAGAAGGGAAACAAAGGAGATGAGTCACGCTCACCCTCTGCAGGAGGCACTTTCCAAGCCACAGTGCAGGGAGGAGAACCAAGACAGCAAGATGGCTTTACAGAGCTGAACAGAGGGGAGGCTGAGGCGGCTGGAATGTGCAGAGCACAGCACTGGAGAAGAGACCTGCACATAAGCACAACCCGTCCCCGCCCACCCCACATACGGGTTCCTTGAGCATGTGACTGATACTCAGCTGCACAGGCATGGGGTGAAACTTCATGAGGACAGGCAAAGAACAACTACCCAGCACCTGTGAGCTGTAAATTCCCAGAGCTTAATATAAAAGATGGTAGCAAATATAACAACCAGCTGAGAGTATTAACTGTGGGTAGCAGATACACGGGTGCTTATTACTGCATTCTTTGTATTTTTCTGTATATTTTATAATTTTTCAAAATGAAAATATTTTTAATATTTCACCCAAAGGCAATTGAGAATTGACGATACTTGAAACTCACTCCTTGATCACAGGGTGAGGAGATGATGACTGGGGGATGACGGCTGGTCAAAGGTGGTAGAAATTGCCACGACAATTTGAAAATGCTGGGTTTGCAGAAAGCCGACCAACAACAAGACCTTGGAGACCAGGTCAGGCACCAAAATCCACTTCCATTCTATAGTATTCTGAAAACACTTTCATCATTTCAAACAGTCAAATTTGAATAAATTCCCAATTTCTTTTCCCCCAAACAGTAAATACTCTCGGATTTCTTCCACATTTGAATCCTACACTAGTTTGACAAAGGAGCCCTGGTGGCACAATAGTTAAGCGCTCAGCTGCTAACTGAAAGGTGGGTGGTTCAAACCCACCAGCTGCTCCACGGGAGAAAGATGTGGCAGTCTGTCACTGCCATTGAGTCAACTCCGATTCATACTGACCCTATAGGACAGAGTAGAACTGCCCTATAGAGTTTCCCAAGGCTGTAATCTTTACAGAAGCAGACTGCCACATCTTTCTTCCGGCGGCTGGTGGGTTGGAACCACCAACCTTTCAGTTAGCAGCTGAGCACTTAACCACTATGCCACCAGGGGTCCTTTCCATAAAGATTACAGAGTTGGAAACCCTATGGGGCAGTTCTACTCTGTCCTGTAGGGTCGCTATGAGTTGGAATCAACTCAATGGCAACGGTCTAGTTTGGCAAGTTGATTCTAATGTTCTTTAGAAGTTCAGTGAATTTATTTTTAGGAAGCAACCCATGCCTTGAAGCTCAGCCTCTACTGCTTTTAATTCTAAAAAAGTACCCTTAGTTATATTTAAAACTGTCCCAGCCCACAAGGGGCAAACAGTGTGACTCTGACCCTTGGCTTTCTCTCCAAACAAGCTGCAGCATGTCTACTGCATGTGTCCTGGGAAGATATGTGAGTCTAACTGTGTCTTCTGTGATCAGAGACAGCAGGTGAGGAATTGCTTTGCTGTGTGTGTCTTCATGGTAATTCTCAGCTGCCCTTTGAAGTTATTCAATAACACTAAGTGGAATCAATCACAAGAAACACAGCATGAAGTCACACATTTTAGTCTAACTCTGTCTGCTCCTTGTAGCAAACCCTTATAAATAAATGCTGTACTTCCATTGTAAATGTCTCTGGGTCAGCTTCCTCCAAAATCCCTGAAGAGAAAAAAATTAGCATAGCATCCCGATGCTTTTTCTATCCAGCCTTGTGGAATAATAAATGATTCTACATAATGGAATCTTCTAGATGGGTGAACCACATCCTATCAAGCGCCAATGCATTTAATAACACTTACAGGTTTTTCATCATTATGAAAATCCACATGAAATGATTCAGGGGTGTAGGAGTGTATGTGTGTGCACACATGCACATGTTTTACTGTTCTCTTACCTCCCTCTAAGCCAGGCTATCAAGCAGCAAAAGCTCTCTCCACCACCCTTTCCTACCCAATTTGCTTCTTCCAGTCTACTCTCGAGTGACAATTCAATCAAGCAGATTAATTAGATACTTGAGCATAGTACAAATTATATGGAATACAAGTCATAAAGGTTGTATGCAGAACCTCATGGCTTTTATTCAGGAGTTTAATGCTTTTATATTAAGTACTTGGCCCCCACCTGCATACTTCCTCAGAAGCTGGGCTCTGGAGTGATGAGATTCTCTAAGCCTAAGCTCTATACACGTGGACCTCACCAGATGGAATACACAGGAATCAAATCGACTACATCTGTGGAAAGAGACAATGGAAAAGCTCAATATCTTCAGCCAGAATAATGCCAGGGGCCAACTGTGAAACAGATCATCAGTTGCTCATATGCTAAAGTTCAAGCTGAAACTGAAGAAAATTAGAACAAGTCCAAGAGAGTCAAAGTACGACCTTGAGTATATCCCACCTGAATTTAGAGACCAGCTCAAGAACAGATTTGACATGCTGAACACTAATGACCGAAGACCAGATGGGTTGTGGAACGACATCAGACATCATACATGAAGAAAGCAAGAGGTCATTAAAAATGCAGGAAAGAGAGAAAAGACCAAAATGAATGTCAGAAGAGACTCTGAAACTTGCTCTTGAACGTCGAGTAGCTAAAGTGAAAGGAAATGATGAAGTAAAAGAGCTAAACAGATTTCAAAGGGTGGCTTGAGAAGACAAAGTATTATAATGACATGTGCAAAAACCTGGACATAGAAAACGAAAAGGGAGGAACACGCTTGGCATTTCTCAAGCTGAAAGATCTGAAGAAAAAATTCAAGCCTTGAATTGCAATACTGAAGGATTCTATGGGGAAAATATTAAACAACGCAGGAAGCATCAAAAGAAGATGGAAGGAAGACACAGAGTCACTATGCCAAAAAGAACTGATCGATGTTCAACCACTTCAGGAGGTGGAATATGATCGGGAACTGACGGTACTGAAGGAAGAAGTCCAAGCTGCACTGAAGGCACTGGCAAAAAACAAGGCTCCAGGAACTGATGGAATACCAAGTAAGATGTTTCAACAAATGGATGCAGCGCTTCAAGTGCTCACTCATCTATGCCAAGAAATTTGGAAGACAGCTGCCTGGCCAACCTACTAGAACAGATCCATATTTATGGCCATTCCAAAGAAAGGTGATCCAATAGAATGCGAAAATTTTTGAACAATATCATTAATATCACACACACAAGTAAAATTTTGCTGAAGATCATTCAAAATTGGCTGCAGCAGTATATCCACAGGGAACTGCCAGAAATTCAAGCCAAATTCAGAAGAGGACATGGAACAAGGGATATCATTACTGATGTCAGATGGATCTTGGCTAAAAGCAGAGAATACCAGAAAGATGTTGACTTGTGTTTTACGGACTACGCAAAGGCATTCGACTGTGTGGATCATAACAAATTACGGACAACACTGAGAAGAATGGGAATTCCAGAGCACCTAACTGTACTCATGAGGAACCTGTACGCAGGTCAAGAGGCAGTTGTTCAAAAAGAACAAGGGGATACTACATGGTTTAAAGTCAGGACAGGTGTGAGTCAGGGTTGTATCCTTTCAGCATACTTATTCAATCTGTACACTGAGCAAATAATCCGAGAAACTGGGCTATATGAAAAAGAATGGGGTATCAGGATTGGAGGAAGACTCATTAACAATCTGCTTGATGCAGATGACACAACCTTGCCTGCTGAAAGTGAAGAGGACTTAAAGCTCTTACTGATGAAGATCAAAGACCACAGTCTTCAATACACCTCAACATAAAGAAAACAAAAATCTTCACAACTGGACCAATAAGCAACATCGTGATAAATGGAGAAAAGACTGAAGTTGTCAAGGATTTCATTTTACTTGGATCCACAATCAACACCCATGGAAGCAGCAGTCAAGAAATCAAAAGACCCATTGCACTGGGAAAATCTGCTGCAAAAGATCTCTTTAAAGTGTTCAAAAGCAAAGATGTCACCTTGAAGACTAAGGTGCGCCTGACCCAAGCCATGGTGTTTTCAATCACCTCATATGTATATGCAAGCTGGATGATGAATAAAGAAGACCGAAGGAGAACTGACACCTTTGAATTGTGGTGTTGGAGAAGAATATTGAATATATCATGGACAGCCAAGAGAAAAAACAAATCTGTCTTGGGAAAAGTACAACCAGAATACTCCTTATAAGCAAGGATGGCAAGACTGCATCTCACATACTTTGGACGCATAATCAGGAGGGATCAGTCCCTGGAGAAGGACATCATGCTTGGTAAGGTAGAGGGTCAGTGAAAACAGAAAGACCCTCCACGAGCTGGACTGACGCAGTGGCTGCAACAACGAGCTTAAGCATAACTACGATTGTGAGGATGGCGCAGGACCAGGCAGTGTTTCATTCTGTTGTACACAGGGTCGCTATGAGTCGGAACCAACTCGACAGCACCTAACAACAACAACAACAAGCCTAAGCTCTGCATGAGTGGTACACTGCCATGGGATTTAATTTTGGAAGAGGTCGTAGCCAGCTGGGGCCAAATACACTCCTCCTTTTGATGCCATCAATAAGTTTAAAATCTCACAGAGTATAGTATAATTAAATCATAAGTCACATAATGAAAAACAACCAGCAGTTCATCTGGGTTCTGTTTCGGGCCTTGTTATTGCCTTTTATGAAGCTTCTTTTATAAAGTTTTATAAGTTTCACAGAAGCTTAATAAAAAAAAGAAAACAAAGATACACAGTTTAGACTATATATGCATTTAGCTTGTAATTAAAAACCCCAAAGTAAGAAGGGAAAAATTAAACTGGAAAAAAATACTTTCAGTGAATACTATGAGGGGTTAATATCTAGTATATAAAAAGAATCCATAAAAGTTGTTTTTAAAAAATTAATAACCAAATAACTGAAAGAAAAAAGGACAGAAATAGACAACTAAGACAAAAGAAAATACAATTTATTAGTAAACAAACTTGTGGGGAAATGTTCAAATTAATGAAGTCATCGAAAGAAATGCAAACTAAAACAAGGAGATACCTTATTATGCTTATTTAATTTTAAAAATTTAAAAATATTAATACAAAGTCCTGGAAAGGTGGTAGTAAAATGGTACAAGCCCTTTGGAAGGCAGTTCAACAATGTTTCAAATGCTTCCACAATTGCACTTCTAGAAATTTATCCTAATAATTGAAAAGAAGAAAAAGCTATGTGTATAAATATGTCCAGCTGTCCATAGCAGCATTATTTATACCAATGAAAAATTAAAAAGAGTCCAAAGGTTGAGTTTAATATGGTACTATACAGCCATTCAAAATTAGAATTGTAAACTGATTCCACAGGTTTAAAAAAATTGATAATATTAGTGTGAATAAAAACACAGTGCTATTCTGTTATTCATTCACTCATTCATTAAGCACCTTCTCTGAGTCTAATAATAGTATAATTCACTTTGTACATTAATGCTAGCATCTATGTATAATAAATACAAGTTTTTGACAAATCCTGGATTTTACAGACAATAAACTGTTGTTGTTGTTAGGTGCCATCGAGTCAGTTCCAACTTACAGCAACCCTATGTACAACAGAATGAAACACTGCCCGGTCCTGTGCCATCCTCACAATCGTTGTTACTCTTGAGCCCATTGTTGCAGCCACTGTGTCAATCCATCTTGTGGAGGGTCTTCCTCTTTTTCACTGACCCTCTACTTTACCAAGCGTGATATCCTTTTCTAGGGACTGGTCCCACCTGATAACACGTCCAAAGTACATGAGACAAAGTCTCACCATCCTTGCCTCTAAGGAGCATTTTGACTATACCTCTTCCAAGACAGATTTGTTCATTCTTCTGGCAGTTAAGTGCATATATTGTTATGACTGACATCTTTATAGTTCATCGGAAAGTAGACAATATATTTCTAAATAATTAATCTTTAAACTTGTTTGGATACCATCCATACTGAGTTTATCCATTCATTTATTCAAACATTTCTGAGCCCCCACCATATCCCTTATATGCTGGACAATGTGCCAAAAACTGTGGATAAAAAGATGAAGGAGACAAGCTTCCTGATCTCAGGGAGTCAGAGTTCAGAATGGCAGACAGACAAGTATAGAAAAAAACTATCATATAATTATGTACTGTAATGGAGTCCCTGGGTAGTACAAATGGTTAACACACTCAGCTACTAACCAAAAAGTGCAAGTCCACCCAGAGGCACCTGGGAAGAAAGGCCTGGCACTCTACTTCTGAAAAATCAGTCATTGAAAACCCTCTGGTGCATAGTTCTACTCTGACACAGAAGGGGTCATCATAAGTTGGCATCAACTCGATGGCAAACCTTTTGTGTTTGTTTTTTTTTTGTACTGTAATAATAAAGATACAGAAGGAAGGAGAAATGAGGGGGCCCTAATTGAGCAATCGACAACTATTTGTCAATTCTTAGAAACAGTTTGTTTCCTTGAGGAGCTACAACCCAGGTGAAGATAGAAAAACTAAAAATGTGATTCTCAGCATCCCTACCCACGCTCACTTCCTGATAGAGGAAGACCTGTGTGCGGGAGAACTGGGCTCCGAAGTTACAAAGATCTGAACGTGAACCCTTTGCCCCCTTGGGCAAGCTACCACTTCCAGACTGCACCTCAGTCATTCATTCAACAAAATAATGAGTGACAATTTTGCGCTCAACTTTTCACAAGACACTGCCATAAACTGTGTAGCTAGAACTGCAGACACAAAACTACCATCTCTGCCCTACAGAATTCACAATCCGGCTGGAAAGACCAGCATCAAGGGTGATAAT
Organism: Trichechus manatus latirostris; assembly: GCF_000243295.1. Classification (NCBI taxonomy): domain Eukaryota; kingdom Metazoa; phylum Chordata; class Mammalia; order Sirenia; family Trichechidae; genus Trichechus; species Trichechus manatus. Next base: position 33,527,591 of record NW_004443941.1, read on the forward strand.
TATAATTATTACAAGCCTTTCTAAAGAGAAGAATGATGTGCAATGAGGCCGATCCCAGTTGGATTTAGGGAGTTAGAAAAGACCTCCCTGAGAATATGAACTTCACAATGAGACTTGGAAACTGAAAGAAAACATACAGGGCTGGCCCCAGAGTGTGGGGTACCATGTTCGTGGTGAAACTTGCCACAAAGTCATTATGCAACAAAACTAAACTCTACTGATCCAGGAATTATATTATAATATATTCTTAAAATGTATGTGTACAATCATTGAAAACCCTCTGGTGCATAGTTCTACTCTGACACACACGGAATCACCATAAGCTGGTCCTGTAAATCAAGAACAAAACACTGATGCTCACTATCACCTCCGTAACTTAACGCTGTTGTGGATATTCGACTCAATTTAGTAATAAATGGAAAAGAGACAAGAGAGATTTAGTAACACATATGCAGCAAGACATGGCCACTCCTATACTGCCAAGGGGAGCATATACTGGTAACAAACCTTTCTCTAAAGCAACTGGCCATATTTTAGGATTAAGCTCTAAAAACATCTGTGCCTGTTTTGTCTGTCATTCTGCATCTAGGAAATTTTATATTCATATATAAGCATTGCAGTATTAAAGTCAATGCAGTGGTAAAATTATAAACATCTTATCCAGAAAACAACAGGATTAGAAAAAAACATGGAATGTTATATAGTCATTAAAAAACAATATTTAAAACAGATTTTTAAGGATGGAATAATGTTTATGATGTAATGCCAAGTAACAAACAAAAGTCACCTCTCTCCTCTGAACTCACTCCAATCAGCCTTGCACCTCCACCTTTCCACCAACTCTTGTCAATGTCACCAACGACCTCCAGGCTGCCAAATCCAGTGGGTGTTCTTGGTCCCCCCCTTCTGCACCAGGCAGCAGCACTGGCCACAGTTGATCAGTCCTCCTTCCTCACCCCTTTCTTCACTTGGCTCCTGAGATGTCACAGTTCTTCCTATCTCACTGCTAACCCCTTCTCAGTCTCCTTCTGGATCTTCCTTCTCTTCCCAACCTCTAAATGTTGAAATTTCCCAGGGCCTGGTCCTTGGACCCTTCTCCTGATGATCTCATTCAGTCCCCTGGCTTTGATTTCCATCTAGTCTGCCCAACTTTAGGTCTCTGGGCTTGTCTCTTGTCTAATCCACATTTCCAGGTCCAACCGCCTCATCAATACCTCCACGTGGACATTTCACAGGCTTCTCAAACGTAACATGTCTTGACTCCCCTCCGCACACCCCAAACCCCACAACCTGCTCCTTCCTAGCCTTCAGCTCCCTAAAAGGCACAACTATTCATTAAGTGGCTTACTAAGCTGTAGTCATATTTGAGTCTTCTGCTTCTCTCATGCCCCACCATCTAATCCATCCCCAAATCCTGCTGGCCCTACCTTTAGATACATCCTGAACCTGACCATTTCTTCACCACCTCTAGTATCCAAACCCTTCTCCTGGCTATCTGTCCCATACAGTCTATTCATTCTCACCAGGGTAGTCAGACAGATCCTCTTAGAACAAAAGCCAGCACATCACTCCTCTGCTCCAAACCCTCCAAAGGCCCCCATCTCACTCAGTGAAATCCAAAGCCAACACTTCTACAGCCTTCACGTCTCTGACCCGACCCACGTCACTCCTAGCACTTCAGTCACATGGCTTCCTTGCTATTCCTTGGACACACTTCCCTTGCAGGGTTGTTGCACTGGCTGTTCCCCCACCTGTAAAGTTTTCTCCCAGATATTCACAGGCTCCCTCTCCCTCCTATCACTCAGCCTTCCCTGGGACACCCTGTCTTAGCTTCCTAGTGTTACTATAACAGAAGTACCACAGTGGGTGGTTTTCAAGAACAGAAATTCATTTTCTCACAGATCATAAGGCTAGAAGTCAGAATTAGAGCACTGGCTCTGGTGGAAGGCTCTCTCTCTGTGGGCTCTAGGGGAAGATACCTGTCTCAGCTTCTCTAGGTCCGACGTTCCTCAGTTCCTTGGCAATCTCCATGTGGCATCTATCTTTCCCCATTTGCGCTCGCTTCTCTCTGTGTCTATGTTGCTCTTTTTATATCTCAAAAGTGATTAGGCTTAAGATACATTCCACACTCACATGGTCTCATTAATATAACAAAGAAAACCCTACTGTCAAATGGGATTACATCCACAGGTATAGTGGTTAGGGTTCCAACACATATTTTGGGGTATACAATTCCATCTATATCACACTTTCTCCAAAACAGCAGACTCTCTTCCTCATTTTTCTTCAAAGCACTGATCACTACTGACTTTATATTATATATGTATCTATTCATCTTCTGTCTCATCTACTAAAATATAAGCTCCATAAGGAAGGAAATTATTTTGTTCGCTATTTTTATCCTTGTGCCTAGAACAACATCTGGCTCATAGAAGATACTCAATAAATAACTGATGAATGAATGGATGAGTGAATGATGCTGGAAGAAAAGATACTTAAAATCTAACATTAATTATTTACCTACAAGTGATGGAATTATACAACTTATTAATTTTTTATCTATACCATATTATGCTTTCCAGAGTTTCTAAAATGGCCTGCATTACTTTTATTGAAGAGTAAAAATCAACAATACTTGTTTTGAAAATAAATATTAATTCACTTAAGGGCTAGTATAAACCTAACTAAATTTTTAAGGGCTGTAATTTCTACAGTTTAAATAATATGTGAGACAGTACCATACACTAGACTTTATGATAACTGTACTACCTTGGAATTTTCATGATTTTTACTCTGAAATTTATTCTTAACATACTACAATTTGTTCATACGTCTAGCACTATTATCAACATGTTTAATCTGTCTGGGAAACTGACTTATTTCCATCAAGCAAAAATGTTAAATAAGAAATGCTTTTTTGCAAAAATTGGAGCAATAAAATATAAACTTCCTAAGACCCAAAAACACTGCCAACTTAAGAATAAAGTATCTGAAACTCAATTTATAATAAAGGGGGAAAGAAAACTAACACTGAAAACATAATTGTCCTTTCATTAGAGAGACAGTGTCACAGAGTGGTTACGTGCCCCACCGAAGCCCCAGCTCAGACACTGACCAGCTGTGTGGCCTTGGGTATGTTTCCATTACCTGTTTGTGTCTCAGTTTTCTTATCTGCAGAATGGGAATGATGAAGAGAGCTTTGAAATGTAGATTAATGAATTAATATCTGTAAAGCACTTAAAATAGTGCCTGCTTCAGAGCAGCACCAGACAGATTGCAGCTATTATTATTATTCCATACACCAAATCCATTACACACACACACCAAAACAGCCTTTTAGAAAGCTTTTGAGAAGCAGGCCACACTTATAGCTGAGGCAGAATTTTATTTCTACCACTGGAATTTTACGTTAGCCTAAAATACCCTTTCACACTGCATCAAACATAAACTAAACTTTTTTTCCTTTTCCACACTTAATCAGAGTAAAGCTGTGACGGCAACAAAATGACAGAGAAAACCATTAAACTAAAATAAAATACTAGTGAATGTTCTCATGAGCAAGACCCATATTTCCAAACTAATTTTCTTAACTGAATAAAGAAAAATCGAGAGTCTTTAAAAATTACCTTTCGGTTTATTTTGACTGTTCCTGAGGGAAAATTAACAGTATTATGTAATCAAGGATGGGAGCATCCTGAAAGACATGCAATCCAAGCCATGCCAAGGCTTTTCCTTGCTAAAATAACTCTTGCAAATGTCACTGATGCCTGAGTATCACCGTATAACACAAACGTTATACAGGCTGTGCACACAGCCCCTAGTACAGATACCACAATAATTTGACTCTTAGACCCAAAGAGGGAGCAACAGTTAAATAATTCACTGCAAAATACAAAGCCATTCCTCTAAGGAGACAGAGAAAACTACAAGGAAGCTGCAGAACAGGCATTGCCATTTGCAAACAAGTCATCCTCTGGATACTAGTTCTATTACTGTTAAAATGAAATATAATGGGTTTTCGTAAAGGAACGCAAGTAGACCAGTGAACTTCAAGGGCTCATTAGGGAGCAACTGAAAGGAACAAGCAAAGCTCTGTTTTCAAAACATTAATATACAAAATTAAAATTTTAAAAATACCTTTTCATTTCAGACACGCTTTTGATTAGAGAAAGTATTCCAGTAAATACTGTAAATTTAAAATGTCTCCTGTATTCATCAATTTTACCAAAAAAGTGAAAAGCTACCAACTGGGAGAATCTAATAACTGAAATATGTATAAAATTTTGACCACAACAAAAAGACAACCCAATCATAAAATGGGCAAAGGACTTGAACAGACATTTCACCAAAGAGGACATTCAAATGCCACCAAACACATGAAAAGATAGTAAGTGTCATTAGCCATCAGAGAGATGCGAATCAAAAAAACGAGATACCATTTCACAACCATTAGGATGGCTAAAAGGAGCTGGACTATACGAGGAAGAATGCAGCATTGGGACTGGAGGAAGACTCATTAACAACCTGCAATATGCAGATGACACAACCTTGCTTGCTGAAAGTGAAGAGGACTTGAAGCACTTACCGATGAAGGTCAAAGACCAAAGCCTTCAGTATGGATTACACCCTAACATAAAGAAAACAAAAATCCTAACAACTGGACCAATAAGCAACATCATGATAAATGGAGAAAATACTGAAGTTGTCAAGGATTTCATTTTACTTGAATTCACAATCAATGCCCACAGAAACAGCTGTCAAGAAATCAAACAAGAGGAGCTGAGGCCAAGCTGACAGAATAGTCAGATACTTCCTGTCGACCCTCTTACAACAAAGACCCAAAAAAAACAAGTTAATTCATTATATATGACAATCTAGGAGCCCTGATCATCAAAGACAAAGCTGAAGAGTCGGACTGAATGTGACGGAGAAGGAGAGACAATTCGAAAGCACAGGAGAGTGCCAGTCATGAGGTCACCGGTGTCTTGCTGGCTGGGTCAGCCAGCGCACTCAGGCTGAGGTGAGCAGTAGCATTCTGGACACGTCTCACCACATCGGGTGAGGCTGGGCAGCAGAGAGTCTGCGTACACCTCCAGAGCTGGTTGGAAGTGGTTCAGACCTGCAAAAGATAAGTGCAAGCATCTAAGCTACCATGCAGGGGCAAAATAACCCCTCTTCCACAGAGTTTCACAACAGAGAAGTGCTTCCTTCCCCCCACCTACCCACCACCACGTTCCACTCCAACACCAGTCCGGCAGTATTCAATAACTACCATGATCCCTAAGCAGCGAATTCAGGGTTATCCGCGCTGACACCCATCTCACAGCTTTAAAAATATGCCACGCCCTCTATGTCAGGAACTCAGGGCAGGTCAGGAGGCCCTGCCCCACTGCCCAGCCACTAGCATAAGGGGTCCACAGACCTGCAGTGCCCTTCACCCCTGCCTAGACCTGTGTGGGCCGATTCAACACCGCATGCTCCCATTAGCATAAAACAGCAGGGCATACACCTTAAGCCCATTTTCAACTGCAGCAGCCAACAGGGAGCTGCAGATTCATGACATTTGATACCACCTTGCCCCTTAAACAAGGGTCTCACCCAACCACACCAGAGCCTTGATGGCAGGCAGTACCACCCACTCCATCTAGCCACCCACAACAGGGGTCTGAGAATAAGTGGTGCCTCCCAGTCCCTCCAGCCAACAGCACTGGGTACCCAAGGACCAGCTGCAATTCCTCCCCCCTATGCGCTCTAGGGGACAGGGACACGTCCTCCACCCAGGCTCCCAGGGGCAGCCATCAGCCCCCAGCCTTGCTCCACACATACCCCCTACTGCAGCCAGATACCTGTGCCTGCTCCAAACACCCCTACAAAGCCCTGCCCGTCTAGGACTGTAGGTGAGAGTCTGCACCACACGTTCGGTGACCGAAGACCTGGACACCTGTGCTGCACCCATACAAGAGACATGAACAGACTCCTGGGGTCACATACCTAGTAGCTGCTCTGACTACCTGGAGACAGGCTGTGAGAGATTCAAAGATGCCAATAACCAAAGTAGCTCACATGCCCAGCCTATCTGGGCATATCCAAACAAAACAAAATGAAAAGTTAGGACACAGAAAACAAACACACAATAAATAAACAGAATAATTTATTGATGCCTCGGAAACAACAGTCAGTATCAAATCACATAAAGAAGCGGAACAAGATGGCTCCAGCAAGTGACCAAAATAAAGAATCAGGAAACCTTCCAGAGGAAGATAATGTAATGGAACTACCTGAGACAGAATTCAAAAGACTAACATACAGAGTTCTCCAAGAGATCAGGAAGGAGATCAGGCAAAACTCAGACCAAGCCAAGGAAAACAGAAACAAAGCAACAGAGAAATTCAGGAAAATATTACAAGAACAAAATGACAAAATTAACAGGCTGATAGAATCCACATAGAGACAGCAACTAGAAATTCAAAAGATTTAACAATAAAACTTCAGAATGAGACAACTCAATAGAAGGTCATAGGAGCAGAACTGAGGCAACGGAAGTCAAAATTAGTGAGATCAAAGATAAATCCCTTCACACCAATTTATTTTAGGGAAAATCAGAAAAAAACAATTCGAAAAAATGAAGAAAGCCTAATAATTATGTGGGACACCATCAAGAGGAAAAACCTACGGGTGATTGGAGTACCAGAACAGGGGTGTATAACAGAAAACACAGAGCGAATTGTTGAAGATTTGCTGGCAGAAAACTTGCCTGATATCAAGAAAGATGAGAAGATATCTATCCAAGAAGCTCAACAAACCCCATAGAGGGTAGATCCCAAAACAAGGTCACCAAGACATATCATAATCAAACCTGCAAAAACCAAAGACAGAATCTTGAGAGCAACTAGGGATAAACGAAAAGCCACCTACAAAGAACCAGTAAGACCAAGCTCTGACTACTCAGCAGAAACCATGCAGGCAAGAAGGCAATGGGATGACTGCAAGAAACCAAAAGAGACTTACATAACTGGAAAAACATACTATGCTCATGGATAGGAAGACTCAACATTGTAAAAATGTCTATTCTACCCAAAGCGATCTAAAGATACAATGCAATCCCGATCCAAATTCCAATAGTATTTTTTAAAGAGATGGAGAAACAAATCACCAACTTTGTAGGGAAAAGGAAGAGACTCCAGATAAGTAAAGCATTACTGAAGAAGAAGAACAAAGTGGAAGGTCTCACACTACCTGATTGTAGAACCTATTATACCACCACGGTAGTCAAAACAGCCTGGTACTGGTACAGCAACAGACACATAGACCAATGGAACAGAACTGAGAACCCAGACATAAATCCATCCACCTACGAGCAGCTGGTATTTGATAAAAGCCCAAAGTCTGTTAAATGGGGAAAAGACAGTCTCTTTAACAAATGGTGCTGGCATAACTGGATAGCCATCTGTAAAAAAATGAAACAGGACCTATCCCTCACACCAAACAGAAAAACTAACTCATAATGGATCAAAGACCTAAATATAAAATCTAAAACGATAAAGATCATGGAAGAAAAGATAGGGACAATGCATAAATAGTATACAAGCCATAACTAACAATGCACAAACACCAGAAGAGAAAGTAGGTAACTGGGAGCTCCTAAAATTCAAAACTTCTATGCTCATCAAAAGATTTCACCAAAAGAGTAAAACAACCTACAGACTGGGAAAAAATTTTCGCTACAAGATATCCGATAAGGGTCTAATCTCTAAAATCGACAAGATACTCCAACACCTCAACAACAAAAAGTAATCCAGTTAAAAAATGGGCAAAGGATATGAACAGACACTTCACCAAAGAAGATATTTAGGCAGCTAACAGACACGAGGAAATGTTCACTATCATTAGCAATTAGAGAAATGCAAAATAAAAACTACAGTGAGATACCATGTTACTTCAACAAGTCTGGCACTAATCCAAAAAACATAAAATAACAAATAATGGAGAGGTTTGGGAGAAACTGGAACTCTTTTGCACTGCTGATGGGAATGCAAAATGGTACAATCACTTTGGAAAACGATCTGGCACTTCCTTAAAAAGCTAGAAATAGAAATACCACACAATCCAGCAATCCCACTCCTAGGAATATATCCGAGAGAAATAAGAGTCGTCACAAGAATAGACATATGCACACCCATGTTCACTGCCGCACTATTCACAACAGCATAAAGATGAAAACAACCTAAATGCTCATCAACAGACAAATAGATAAACCAGTTATTGAACATACACACAATGGAATACCATGCAACAATAAAGAACAATGATGAATTTGCGAAACATCTCACAACATGGAATCTGGAGACATTATGCTGAGTGAAATTAGTCAGCCACAAAAGGACAAATATTGTATGAGACCATTATTATAAGAACTCAAGAAAAGGTTTAAACACAGAAAAAAGCATTATTTGATAGGTAGGAGAGTGGGAGGGAGGGAGAGGGGAAATCACTAACTAGAAAGTGGACAAGGATCGACTTCGGTGAAGGGAAGGATAACACACACTACAGGGGAAGTCAGCACAACTGGACCAAAGCAAAAGCTTAAGAAGTTTCCTGGACACATCCAAACACTTTGAGGGACCGACTAGCTGAGGATGGGGTCTGGGACCAAAGTTGCAGGGGACATCTAGAGCAACTGGCATAAAAAGGTTATTAAGAAAATGTTCTACATTCCACTTTGGTGAGTGGTGTCTAGCGTCTTAAAAGATTGTGAGCGGCCATCTAAGATACATCAATTGGTCCCATCCCACTTGGAGCAAAGGAGAATGAAGAAAACCAAAGACACAAGGAAAACATTAGCCCAAGGGACTAAAGGACCACATGAACTAGAGATTCTACCAGCCTGAGACCAGAAGAACTACATGCTGCCCGGCTACCACAAACGACCGCACTGACAGGCAACACAACAGAGTCCCAGACAGAGCAGAAGAAAACTGTAGACCAGAACTCAAATTCACATAAAAAGACCAGACTTAATGGTCTGACAGAGACTGGAGGAACCACCGAAACTATGGCCCCTGGATGCACTGTTATCCCAGAACTGAAAAACCATTCCCGAAGCCTACTCTTCGGACAAAGTTTAGACAGGAGTATAAAACAAAAAATAATACACGTGAGGAATGTGCTTTCTAGGTCAATCAGATATATGAGACCAAACGGGCAGCTCCTGTCCAAAAGCAGAATGAGAAGGCAGGAAGGACAGGAACTGATCGAATGGACACAGAGAACCCGGGGTGGAAAGGGGGCTGCGTGCTGTTACATTGTGGGGATTGCAACTAATGTCACACAACCGTACGTGTATAAATTTTTGTATAAGAAATTAACTTGAGCTGTAAACTTTCACCTAAAGCACAATTAAAAAAAAAAGAAATCAAATGATGTATATTGCATTGGGAAAATCTGCTGCAAAAGACCTCTTTAAAGTGTTAAAAAGCAAAGATGTCACTTTAAGGACTAAGGTGCGCCTGACCCAAGTCATGGCGTTTTCAATTGCCTCAGATGCATGTGAAAGCTGGACGATGAATAAGGAAGACCAAAGAAGAACTGATGCCTTTGAATTATGGTGTTGGCCAAAAATACTGAATATACCATGGACTGCCAAAAGAAGGAACAAATCTGTCTTGGAAGAAGTGCAACCAGAATGTCCATTAGAAGCAAAGATGGCAAGACTTCATCTCACATACTTTGGACATGTTATCAGGAGGGAAACACTGGAGAAGGACATCGTACTTGAGAAAGTAGAGGGTCATCGAAAAAGAGGAAGATCTTCAACAAGATGGACTGATGCAGTGGCTGCAACAATGGGCTGAAGCATAACAAGGATTGTGAGGATGGCGCAGGACCAGGCAGAGTTTCATTCTGTTGTACATGGGGTTGCTATGAGTTGGAACTGACTCAAAAGCACCTAAAAACAACAACAAAAGAAGCCCTGGAGGTGCAGTGATTAAAGCACTCGGCTGCTAACCAAAAGGTCTACAGTCCGAACCAGCAGCTGCTCCATGAGAGAAAGACGTGACAGTCTGCTTTGGTAAAGATTTATAGCCTTGGAAACACTATGGGGCAGTTCTATTCTGTCCTATACAGTCACTATGAGTCAGAACCGACTCGATGGCAGTAGGTAGTGGATCGGATGACTAAGATAAAAGAAAACAGAAAATAAGAAATGTTGACGAGGATATTGGGGAAACTGGAATCCTTATCCATTACTGGTGGGAATGCAAAATAGTTCAGTGTTGTGGAAAACAGTGTGGCAGTTCCTCAGAAAACTAAAAATAGAACTACCATATGACTCAACTATTCCACTCCTAAGTACATACTCAAAAGACTTAAAAGCAGAGACTCAAAAAGAGACTGAAGCACCAATACTCACTGCAACACTATTCACAATAGCCAAAACGTGGGAACAACCTAAATGCTCATCAACAGGTATGGATAAACAAAATGCTGTACATACATACAATGGCATACTATGCAGCCAGTAGGAGAAACTGAAGTCTTGATACATGCTACAATATGAATGGACATTATGCTGAGCGAAATAAGTCAATCACAAAAGGACAAATACAATATGACCTCACTTATATAAAAAGGCAAGAAAAAGCAAATGTATAGGGACTAAAGTTTATTAGCGGTTACCAGGGCGGGAGGGAGAGGGAAAAGGGGGGTTAACGGTGACGGAAAAACCGCACTGATTTAAGAGTAGAGTTGCACAGCCGATTACTGTAATTGCTGTCAGTAAGTAATACACCTGTAAAAAGTTGAATTGGCAAAAGTTGTGTGATAGATATATTTACAACGACAAAAAAATAAGACCAAACACCTCATGGGATTTGATTCCTTCATTTGAAGGTCTAGGGTCATAGTTTCATGGGACTTCCCATTTAAGTGGCCTAATGACGTGTTTAGTGCTTCTGTTCTACCTCCTAGTTCGTTGCATAGTGCCTGGGGTCTTAAAAGTTTGCAAGGGGCCATCCAAGGCACAACTGGTCTCTATTCACCTGGAGCAACAGAGGAAGGAGAGTCAGGAATAGGAGAAGGATATGGAATTTGTGGCTAAGTGCTTCCATGTACATGGGGTCACTACGAGTTGGAATCGAGTCAAAAGCACCTAAAAACAACAACAAAAGAAGCCCTGGAGGCGCAGTGATTAAAGCACTCAGCTGCTAACCAAAAGGTCTACAGTTCGAACCCAGCAGCTGCCCCATGGGAGAAAGATGTGACAGTCTGCTTCTGTAAAGATTTACAGCCTTGGAAACACTATGGGGCAGTTCTACTCTGTCCTATACGGTCACTATGAGTCAGAATCGACTCAACGGCAGTAGGTAGTAGATCGGATGACTAAGATAAAAGAAAACAGAAAATAAAAAATGTCGACGAAGATATTGGGGAAATTGGAATCCTTATCCTTTGCCATGAGACCAGAAGAACTGGATGGTGCCTGGTTACCACTGCTGAACATTTTGATCAAAGACTCCACAGAAGAATCCTAATCAAAAAGTGGAAAATACAGAACAGAATTTCAAATCCTCATGAACTCTAGACTTTCTGGAGCCATGCTGGGTGGATGAACCCCTGAAACTATTGTTCTGAGATAATCTTTAAACCTTAAACCAAAAAAATCCTCTGAAGTCTTCTTAAAACTAAACAACAGTTTAACTTAATTAGTTTTTTTTAAAAAAAAAAAAAGGTCTGCCTAGAGCATTACGCTCTTTTAAGATCTATATGGGATCAAATTGACAACAGCAACTTGAAAGATTAGATAGGAACCTTACAGAGCAGTGAGTTTATGTTAATGGGGAGGACCAACTCAAAAAAGAAGGTGAGAATGGCTGCACAACTCGAAGAATGTAATCAATGTCGCTAAACTGCATATGTTAAAAAAAAAAACATTGCTTTTGAGTCAGTTCCAACTCATAGTGACCTTACAGGACAGAGCAGAACCACCCCAGAGTATTTCCAAGGCTGTAATCTTTACGGAAGCAGACTGCCAGATCCTTCTCCCATAGAGTGCCTGGTGAGTTCAAATCACTGACCTTTCAGTTAGCAGCCGAGCATCTAACCACTGCACCACCAGTAGAAACTTTTAAACTTGTGTATGTTTTGGTGTGCACATCTTCAACAACAAAATAAATAAAATTTAGAAAAAAAATTAAGTGTCTCTTTTATTCGTATACTGTATTTGTATCCTAGGTTTCCATATTCATTAAATATTTTTTTAGTCTCTAAGATCCCTTCTGTAACCTCTGGTGATCTCAGAAGTAAAAAATATTTAATCAATAAACAAACAGAAATTTATATAACTATTAACAGCAGAAATGAACAAAGATTATCTTTTTGTTAAAATTGTCGACTTCAAAATAAATAACTACTTCTTAGTTTTAAAACATTGTACCAAACTTGTTAAATTATGGATGATGACAGTAAACGGGTGGTCTTCTATCCCGAAATTATTAAAGTTTTTGTTTTCTGAGAAAATAAATAGGCATACAAGTTTTTAAAGATTTAATCCAAGTAATTCACTTTATTGTTCAAAATAAGCTACGAATAACTGACTTATTTTAATAGAAATTTGAGCGCTCTCTGTTTTCTTATAAAGTAGAACTGTTAAATTTCCTGCTAATCAATTCTGGAAAAGCGTAATTCAGGAAAAGGAAATAAGGACATTTTACACAATAATTATGGAAGTAAATAATTTAATAAAGTGTGAAAAATGTATCCAGAATCATGAATCTTTCAGAAGTTTATTTAACAGACTGACTATGTAGTAGGTGTAATTTACTCTCAAGCCACAATCCCCTAAAGAATTTAAGAGTATGTACTCCTAGTACCCATTTTTTTAAATATTTTTCTTAGATTTCTTCCCATTATTTGTCATCGCCAATTCACCACGAATAGGAGCAAGCTTCTGTGGAGTGAGAATGAGGTGGAGAGAAAAAAATCTACCATTTTGGTCTTCGTGGTCCCTGAAGATCGCCCCAGATAATTCCAGCCCTCCCTATACATTATACATACATACAATGGAATACTACGCAGCCACTTTGCTGCTCCCATCAAAAGGTGGAGCTTATGTTCCCTTCCCCCCTGAATCTGAGCTGGGCCTATAGCTATTTCGACCACCGAAATGCAAGAGAAATGACATCCTAAGATCTCCATGCCTAGGCATTACAAAGGCCAGGCAGCTCCACCTCCACCCTCTTGGAACCCAGACGCCATGTTCTGAAGAAGTCCAAGTTTCTGGGGAATTGAGGTCCCTAGCTTACAGCCTCAGCTGAGTTCCCAACCTAGCACCATCTGGCCAGCCATGTGAGTGATTCATCTTGGAAGTAAATCCTCCACTTCAAGTAAGCTGCCCAAGCTGATGTCACATGGAGCAGAAACAAACTGTCCTTACTGAGCTCTGCCCAAATTGCAAAAAGCATGAGCAAATTAAGTGATTCTTGTTATTTTATGCCACTAAGTATTGGGGTAATTTGTCTGGCAGGAATAGATAACTGAAATAGTCTTCCTGAAGAAAGATTTCCATACTTCAGTCCAGCGCTTCCTCTCTCTGCATTGATTTTTACAACTGTGGTTTTATAGTCAAGCCTTCAAAATAAAAATCAACACAGATGTGATTAATAACCTCCTGAATCCTATGAAGCAGTGAGAAGACCCAGAACTGGCCTTCGTATCTGTGCATTTTCAGGCTCTGAATATGATCAAATACAAAGCCAGCTTTCCAACAATTTTCTGGCCAAGTTACCGGGTTACAGAAAAATACTCATCTTTGAAGATTTTAGCCACACTGAACACTATTTAAAATCTAAGAACCTCACTTAAATTTACTGTGTCCATGTAAGGTGACACATCAAACAACTTATCATAAAGCTCAAAAAAGAATATGAAGAGGGGAGGCACAGCCAACATAGCACTACAGACAGAAGCACCATGCCATCCCTCTACACCAAAAACCCAAAAAACTAAGTAAAACAGATACAAACGTCAATTCTGGAACCCTAAGCATCAAATGAAGGGAGAGATCAAGCACCAAATGGTGTAAGAAACTGACAGAAAACAGAGTACGAGGAGAGCTACGGAGTGGAGGTCCCCTACTAGCTAACTCAGCAAGGATTCGCCATCTTGGACTACAGCCACCAAGGAACACAGGGAGTACAGGAAGGCAACTTCACGGAGCTCCCAACAGGAAACAGAGCACTTGGTAATCAAGGATACACACTTTCCCGCCACCACACCCCCATCCTTTCTCCCTGTATGAGACCTCCACCGCTTTCCAATGGGCCACAGTCACTCGACAGAAGAGACACCAGCCCACTAGGACCCCAGTCTGCCCCACCCCCACTGGCTGGCTCCTTCAGTGTCGTTTTCTTTTGGGGAGGAGGGCCAAGGGTTCTTTGCTCTGTTTCTTCCTTTCCTTTCTTCCACCCAGCTAGCCCTGTGTGCTGTCCCCGACCCTTCATGATGGGCTGTGCCACACTGCTCAGCTAGAGAGCCACCAGCACACAGCTTCCCCAGGTCCATGCCACCCCACCAGTAGGCTCCCTCAGCATCATCTTTTTTTTCCGGTTTCTTATCTCATTTTTCTTTCCTTCCTTACCCTTCTCCCGCCCACCTATCCTCATGTGCCATTCCCACCTGTTCTTGACGGGCTGTGCCACACTGCTTGGCTAGAGAGCCACTGGCACATGGCTTCCCCAAGTCCACACCACCCCACCAACAGGCTCTCTCAGCACCATTTTTTTTTTTTTTTT
>NW_004443941.1:33542479-33606181 GCF_000243295.1 Trichechus manatus latirostris
GGCTCCCTGCCACCCCACCAACAGGCTCTCTCAGCACCATTTTTTTTTTTTTTTTTGGTGTCTTCTCTCTCTCTCTCTCTCCCTTCCTTCCTTTCCCTTTGCCCATGTGCCGTGGCCACCCCCAACGGCTGGTTCCCCCAGCACCGTATATTTTTTGTGTTGTTGTTGCTGTTGTTGTTGTTCTTTCTTCTCCCTCTGTCCCTTCTTTCCCTTCCTTTCTCCTGTCCACCTAGCCCCATGCGGAGCCCACACCAGTTCTCGATAGGCCAAGCCATACCACTTGGCAAGAGAGCCACTAGCACATGGGCTCGCTGGGTCTGCCCCTCCCCACATGTGAAATCCTACCACATCATCATTTTGTTTACTGTTTTCCCACTGTTTCTCTCTCTTCTTTCTCTCACCTACTCAGCTCCACACATCATGTCCTTTCCCTTCCCTCCTGTCCATCTGCACCACACGCCAAGTGCCACTCCCCCAAGCAGCACAGATGCAAATCACTGGACCCCATCCTGTACTGCCCATGGCCCCACCCCACTGGCCCCAGTACGTGCTGTAAACGACCCATCCCTGCCCCTGCCCCCAACCACTGGACCTGCCATGCTGCACAGTAGCTGAGCAACCAGCCTGGACAAACTGGTGAGAAGTACTGTGCCCACAGACGAGCAAGCACAAAGGGTGCCCAGCCCACCTGCCCAGACATAACCAAATAAAAAAGCAGAATGAAAAAACAAATCTACAGTCAATAAACGAAGAAAATTCCTGAATGTCCTGAAAACAGCAAACAATATAAAAACATAGGAAAAAAAACAGGAGATGATGGCTATGAAAAACAACCAAAATAAAACACCAGAAGACCTTCCGGTAGAAGAAAAGGCGCCGGAACTACCTGATAGGGAATTCAAAGTTCTAATATACAGGCTGTCCAAGAGATGAAGAAAAACACAGACAAAAATAAGGAAAAAATAGACAAAATCATGGAGAATACATACAAAATCAGGGAAAACACAGACAAAGCAATGGAAGAATTCAGGAAAATAATACAGAAACAAAATGTCAAAAGGAACAAACAACTAGAAATCATACAGAAACAGCAATTGGAAATCCAAAAGATAAACAACAAGATTTCAGAAGTGGACAGTGCAACAGACAGTTTTCGGGGCAAATCTGAAACAACAGAAGACAGGACCAGGGAAACTGAAGACAAATCCTTGGATACCATTTTGTTTGAGGAAAAATCAGAGAGGAGAATGAAGAAAAATGAAGAAACCCTGAGAATAACATGGGATACAAAACCAAGAATAATATATCCTGCAAAGCTCTTGCTCAAATATGATGGCAAAATCAGGACATTTCCAGATAAACAGAAATTAAGGGAATACGTAAAAAACAAACCAAACTTACAATAATTATTAAAGGAAGTCCTTCAGTTAGAGAACCAACATCAAACAACAATATGAAGCTAGGACACAGGAAAGCAACAGCCAGATAGCAACCTAGGTAAAGAACTCTCAAGGATAAAACAAAACTGAAAGAGTTACAACAGAGAACCAGAGAGGTTAGTTTGTAAATGACAACAATGTCAGAAAATAAAAGAGGGAATAAACTGTAGAGGTACAGAACTTTCAAATGGAGAGGAAGTCAAGTAATAAAAGACTGCTTTAAACTTAGGAAGACAGAGTAAATTTCAAGGTAACTATAAAGAAAGTTAAGAAACCTATTCATCAAGATAAAGAAGAATTAAACAAAGTCTCAATATAAATCTACAAAACTGAAAGAAATGGAAAAAAGTCCACAAACAAAAGGACTTCAGCGCAGGAGAGTAAGAGAAACAAAGAAAACATCAGCACTACCAAAAAAAAGCACTACAAAATGACAGCAATAAACTCATACCTATCAATAATCACAGTGAACATAAATGGCTTATGAGCACCCACAGAGACAAGAGAGTGACAGAATGGATTAAAAAACAGAATCCATCAATATGATGTCTACAAGAGATACACCTTAGAAACAAAAACATAAATATATTAAAAATCAAAGGATGGACAAAAATGTATCAAGCAAACAGCAACCAAAAAAGAGCAGGAGTGACAATACTAATCTCAGATAAAATAGACTTTAAAACAAAATCCACCATACAAGCCAAGGAAGGACATTATATAATGATTAAAGGAACAAACCACCATGAGGACATAACTATAATAAATATCTACATACCCAGTGACAGGGCTCCAAAATACATAAACTCCAATGGCACTGAAAAGAGAAAATGACAGAATATGGAAAAGGAAGAGATACTTTTGAATTCATTCTATGAAGCCAGCATAACCCTGATACGAAAACCAGGCAAACACACCAAGAAAAAAGAAAACTGCAGACCAGCATCTCTCATGACTATAGCTGCAAAAATTCTCAACAAAATTCCAGACAACAGAATTCAGCATTGTATCAAAAAAATAATACGCCGCGACCAAGTGGGATTCACACCAGGTATGCAAGCATGGTTCAACATTAGAAAATCAATCAAGTAATCCACCACATAAATAAAACAAAAGAAAAGAATCACATGATCATCTCAATCTTCACAGAAAAGTCATCTGATAAAGTCCAATACCCATTCCTGATAAAAACTCTCAATAAAAGAGGTATAGAAGGTAAATAACTCAACATAATAAAGGACATCTATACAAAACCAACACAATGAAATGTAATCAATGTCACTAACTGGTACATGTAGAAACTGTTAAAAAAAAAAAGTATCAGTTGTCATCAAGTTGATTTTGACTCATGATGACCCCATGTATGTCAGAGTAGAACTGTGCTCCATGGAGTTTTCAATGGCTGATTATTTGGAAGTAGATCACCAGGCCTTTCTTCCAAGGTGCCTCTGGGTAGACTTTAACAATCAACCTTTTGGTTAGCAACCTAATGCACCACCCACGAACTCAGGGCAGGATAAAGAGGGCTGGAAAATCCAGCCAGAGAGCACTCTGGAGAAGAGGCCTGGTCCTAAGCTTCCAGGGTACTCTCTAAGCAGTACCCATCAGCACCGTCACGCTCACCTGGAAGTACTTATTCTAATTCTCAGACAGCTCCCAAATCCATCCTAACAAACAGAAAAGAAGGAAGTGGTTTCGCCTGAACCTACCCCAGTGAACACTGAACTCACACATCTTCTTCTCACCATACACAGACCTGAGCCATCACCTGTACAATGTAATCACCTTCTTAAGTAACCTTTTCATTTCTTCAAGAGTATCAGAGTCACCCAGGTGCACTGTTGAATACTGAATTTAAATGTACTCTACCACAGAGCTGAACCACTACAGAGGTTAAAAAGCTCAAGGGCTCTTTTTTTTCTTAATGTAAGGATAATTACATTCATTTGCCCATCAAAACACTCAACACCTGAGGGGAAGAGTCCCAGTAGATTTCACACCAGTGACTGGTACAGTACCTGAGCAAAACTCTCACGTCCTCTGAGCCATTCGGGAGAGACCGGAGCCTGCATTTGCTCAGCCACTCGGAAGATATCTCTGCCTTGCCACTATGTCCAGCTCTACGCAAGAGTGGCAGACACTTGTGTCTTTTCTTTTGTAAGTTCTCTGTCTTATTTTCTTGGCTGTTTTTTCTCTAAAGTCATTCTGCAAAATGTGCTTTGTGTCATCCATCCTCACAGAAGGCTTTTGTTTTAGATTAGTAGACTTTATAATTTAGAGCTTTTTAGGTTTACAGAAAAACTGAGCAGAAAGTACAGAGAGCTCCCAAATACCCATATATACATACACACAATCACACACAGTTCCCTTTATTATTAACATCTTGTATTCCTGTGGTACGTTACAAGTAATGAACCAATACCGATACATTATTAACTAAAGTCCATAGTTTACACTAGAGTTCACTCTTTGTTTTGTATAGTCCTATGGGTTTTGACAAATGCATAATTCCATATGTCCACTATACAGTATCATACAGAATGGTTTCACTGCCCTAAAAATGACCTGTGCTCTACCTCCTGCCGCCCAATCCCTAGCACTTTTGTCTTTGTTTTACTTGCTTCAGGTCAGGGAAAACGTTTGTCTTTCTGACAGCCAGTGTTCAGAGATGGTCTGTCACACTCTCATCTGACCAACTCCTGGGCAACAAGAAGCCATTGCCAGTTCCCTGTCACAGACACAATCCCTTCAAGCAGGGGCTAAGAGTGGCAAGGGACACACACTGTGCAATGCACCCTTCTGCAGAAACAATGTCATAAACAGTCCCTAGGCTACAGGCCACACAGTGAAACCTAATGAGTGCTTAACGGGACTGAGCCATAATCTTAATTTATAGATTTCTTCATCTCAGCTACTTTTTACTCTTCAGAAAGACACTTCCTCTCCTCCTCATACACTTCAACATGAAAGGAAGGGCTAGCCAATGAGAAACTATATCTAGCAGGTGACTCTGGCCCCAGGTGTATCCAACATTATTTAATCTTAATGCGGCATCAGCATCACCTGGGACCAAACTAGAACTGCAACTTCTCATTTCTCACCTCAGACATACTGACTCAGAAACTCTGGGTTGGTGCCCAGAAAGTCATGCTTTAACAAGTTCTCCAGTGATTCTGATGCACAAAAATGTTGAGAACACAGTCATATGTGACAGTCACTATCGAAGTAAGATCTGTGCAAAGGACAATTCTGGAGTGGCCGTCATTCCCTCAGCTGCAAGGTGAGCTGCGTCCCTTTGGGGCAAAAGGCAGAGTGACGCAAGTGCCTTAAGATTGATGGGGTAGAGTCATTCCAGTTAGCATGTGGGCCAGGCAGCTCAGGGATTGAAAGTCAAAGAGACAGAAGGATAGGTGGTCACAAGGCAGAGCAGCTCTCCTGAACTGTGGCTCAAAAACAGAATACTACCAACTTCAGAAAGCACCTTTATCAATGGACAGCCATGGCTAGTTTTCAAAATTTTTCTAAAAAGTGGAATCTTCCCTTCAAACTCAATTTTACAGAGTAAGGGTGTCAGCTTGAGTCCCCTCCCCTTGGTTCTTCTCTTCCTTCTCCCCCTTGGAAGCCCCTGATATACTCCGCTGGAATCCTGAGGGTTTCTGAGAGCATAGTCTGAAAAACCTGGGCTACTTATTAAACATTCTGATTCCTGGGCCCCACCGCCCAAACAAAAAACCAAACCCACTGCCTTCGAGTCCATTCCAACTCATAACAACCCTATAGGACAGAGGAGAACCACCCTACAGGCCTTCCAAGGAACGGCCGATGGATTCGAACTACCAAACTTTTGGTTAGCAGGTGAGCTCTTAACCACTATGCCACCAGGGCTCCTGGGCCCCACTACTTCTACTAAATGAGAAGAGCTGGAGAGTGGGCCTGGGACCTGTATTTTTTAGTTTCTCCAGGTAATCCTGATGATCAGCTGGATCCCAGCCTTTGAGCACTGTTTGTCTCAGAGGCCCTGGACTCTTACATCAGAGCTTGTTAACATTATAAATTCTTGGGCTCTTCCCAAACCCTACTGATACTGAAACTCTGGGATAGAGCCCAGTAATCTGCATTGATGAGGTAATTCTTATGCTCAGCAAGTGTGAGAATCCCTGCTGCCTAGGCCAGACCATGGACTCCATTCCTCCAGTTCCCACACACCCCACAACACTATCTGAAAATAATCTGTTGCTGTGGAGTGGCTTCCAACTCGTGGTGACCCACATGTATCAAAGTAGAACTGTGTTCCACAGGGTTTTCAATGGCTGATTTTTTGGAAGTAGATTACCAGGCCTTTCTTCTGAGGCACCTCTGGGTGGACTCAAACCTCTAACCTTTCCATTAGCAGCCAAACACTTAACCGTTTGTGCCACCCAGGGACTCCTTATCTGAAAATAAAGACGGCTTATTCGTCCTACTCTTTTTAAGTCAGAGTTGTCTCTGTCCATCCCTGAGCCTTTCCTCTCGGAGTCTGTCTGTCAGGCCACATCCAGGGATGGAGAAGGAGTGGGGAGGAGGAAACAGCAGTCCTGACCTGGGACTCTGACCCCTTTGCTCAGCTCTGACAGTGTGAGCAAAGGACTTCTGACAATTAGGCACCAGCACACTTAGACCAGGGGTCTCAGCACAGGTTGCTCAATTAGAATCACCTGAGAAACTTTCAAAGCTAGCCTCGTCGGCCCCACCAGCACAATTTCTTTTTTAACGGCCTTGGGTGGGAACTGGACATTGATACTTTTAAAAGGCTTCTCGGATTGTAATGTACAACCAGAGCAGAAAACCACTGTCTAGAGCAGGGCTTAACACAAGCCACCCTGGGATCTTGTCAAAAGGAATTTCAGGCCTCACCCTAGACCTTCTGGATCAGAATCTGCATTTTAACAACAGGTCCAGGAAATTTATATCTACATGACCATTTGAGAAGCAAGAGCTCGGCTACTAACCAAAAAGGCTGGCAGTTCGAATCCACTATCCACTCCTTAGAAACCCTATGGGGCAGTTCTACTCAGTCCTATAGGGCTGCTATAAGTCGGAATCAACTCAACAGCAATGGGTTCTGGCCCTACAATATCTCAACCAGCTATCCAGTTTTCAGTGGTTCTCAATCTTGCTGTGTGTGTTGGAATCATCTAAAGAGCTTCTTTAAAATACTGATGCCAAAGTCTCACCTTCAGAGAGTCTGACTGAACTGGTTTGGGATTCGACCTGAGAACTGGGAGTTTTAAAATCTACCCAAGAAATTTTAATGTGCAGCAAGGTTGAGAACCAAGAGTTCAAGCTCTGGGTCAAAATGGATGGCTGTAACACTGGTTCTACCACTTACTGGCTGTGTCACACTGGGCAAGTTACTTAACCTCTTGGTGTCTCAGTTTCCTCATCTGTAAAATCCATATGATAGTAGCCATCTCATAAAGACATTAAAAGGATGAAATGAGACATAATCCACAGAAAACACAACACAACAGTGCCTGGCACACGGTCAGTCCTCACTGAACATTAATTATTATTAACTCAAGCAGGTCAACTTACAGACTCAGATGATAAGGAGTTCATCCTTCAGGTGTTAGTACTTCTCTATGTAGGACACTTGTTAGAAAGCTCTTCTAACAATTACTAGGGCAGTATAATAATCCCTCGGGCCCACTGTTCCTTCCCACAATCAAGCACTATGGTTAATGGTCACTCACAATTCCCCTACATACACACACACACACGCACATGTACAAACACCAACACTCACGAACACACAAACTCCTTGTTGAAGGCTCCTCTTTGGGCGATAACTTGTGAATACAGCACAGAGATTCTGGCTGGGATGAATGGGTCCCTTCAAGCAGCAGAATGCCCAGCATCGAGCTGCAGGCTCTGCCTCGAATGAGCTATGTAACCCTGAGCTAGTCACAATGCTCTGGTCCTTAGTTTCAGGGGGTCAGGCCAGGCTGTCCCTGAAGTCCTTCCAGCACTGCAGGGTCACATGCCAGGAAGAAATACTCGGAAAGCCAGTCATGTTTTCACCTAGTGGTCTTCAATAGAACAAAAAAGGCTGCACTCTTCCCACTGCCTCCTCAATACAGCTGATGTTTAGGTTACATTTCTACAGTGGTTACCCAGTAAACTAAAATTTAACAATAGGCTTTCTTTAAAACTTTTCTAAATATAGACACATTCTCTGGGAGAGCAGAGGACTTCCTGGAGGATTTTTCTGAGGAAACTAACAGGCCTAAATAATAAATGGTGTTTGGAATTAACCTGTATATTTGAGTGTGCATGTGTGTGTCTCTATGTGTAAAAACAATGTGAAAATTGTTTTTGTTTTTCCCCTGAGAACTCTAAGATACCAGGAATCATCTGTCAGGCTGTCTCTACCAATTTTCCTTTCACTGTGTCTCTTGAATTCACTTCTTTCTTTGCCTTTAAATAAGCCCCTTTTTCCCCCCTTTGTTCTGGCTCCTTTTCCATGCCAGGGCTGCCTGGGATCAAGGACTGCACCCCTCTTGCTCCCACCTGTATCCCTGGCACACTCCCTTGGAATCAGTGACCCTCCGCATGCTGGCTATTCCTACCTCCACAGCTCACTACTCCCCAGGCCCAGCCTCCTCATTCCAGCTGCTATGGACACCTACCTGGGGCAGGTGGGGGGAGGCTGCCAGCGAGCACCTCTACCTGCACATGCCCAACATGAACTCACCACCTTTTCCTAACCCTTCTTCCACCACAAGAACTCAAGATGACCTCTCTCTCCTCTTCTTCCTTGCCCAATGCATTAAATCTGTTTCCAGTCCTGCTAATTCCACCTCTTCCATCAGTGTCTTGGCCCCCTCTTTTCCACTCCTCACGGTCACCACCATAATTCACACCTTCCTTTCTTACCTGGAGAAGCAGCCTCTGAAGAGGTCTTCCACAACAAATTCCACTGCAGGATATGCTCTCCTGCTTCTCAAAGCATATCAAATTCAGCAATGATACCACCACCTATGGTTTATCCATAGGAGGACAGTGATAGGTCAACTGCTCTTTCCCACAATCAAGTTTTATGGCTGATGGTCACCCATAATTCCCCTACACACACACACACACACACACACACACACATATATATAGCCCATGTATAAACATACACACTCCTTGTTGAAGGCCCCATAACTTGTGAATGTAGCACAGAGATCCTGGCTGGGAAGAATGGGCCCCTTCAAGCAGCAGAACACCCAGCATTGAGTCACAGGCTCTGCCTCAATAATGAGCTCTGCTAGCAGCCAGGCAGGGTGCTGGATCTTTCATGTACATGTTCTGGAATCCTTACAATGTGCAGAAATCTGCATTTTCAGACTAGGGAGCTGAGGCTTAGTGGCAATAAATGGATTCAAATCCAGGTGTATGCTCTTGCAATGGGACGGTGGTACCACTAGATAATAACAGCCCACGAATCAAGCCTCTTCAAGCTCCTGGTTCAACCTACCATTTCATCCTTATCACCTTCCCTTCCTCGACAAGCATCCTATAAACTGAGCAAACAAGAGCATTCCCTGTCCTCCAGACACAGCACATGCTTCCCACCACTGAGCTTTTGTTCACGCTCGTCCTTCCACCCAAAACACCTTTCCCCAATCTCAATCTGCAAAAATATCCTGCCATCCATCTCAATTTTCTCCGAATTCTGCTCTGAAACTTTTACAACCCAGCTGAGTTTTCATCTAGTGGTCTTTAATATAATAAAAGGTAGCAAGCTTTTTTGATAACAATCTCTCTTCTCTTTTAACCCCAATGGCCCTCACTTTATTTCCCTTCTATATCAGTCTGTGTGCTTTTCCAATCCACTTCTACTGTGCTACACTCTCTGATGGCAGGAAGCAACTGGTTTTTGTGTCCCCACATTCTCCATCCTCGCACTGAAAGTGCCTTACTGGTACTTAACAAATACTTAGTAAACTGAGTAAACACTGTAAGATGCTACCAAGGCGAAGCATCCTGAGAAAACACTAGAGTCAGAGATTAAATGTAATCATCCTACCTCTACCAATGTTTTAAAGAATTCCTTATGAGTATGAGGACTCCTTTTGTTAAGTTGACAGACACCAACAATATGAGGCAAATGGGTGGAAGTTACAGGGAAGCGTATTTAAGCTCAACGAAACCAATTTTATCTTTCACAATTAAAGCTGTCCATGAAAGAAAAGTGTTTTCATAAGGAAGGGAGTTTTTGTCCCTAGAAGGATTCAAGTACAGGCTAACTGTCCTCTGTCAGAGGTACCCAGAGGATTCGTGGGTTGGAGTGAGGAGGGCGTAGCTAGATTAGATGACTGACTTCCTAGATCATTTTCAAATAAGATTCTAAGCCACCCCCTTCTTGTTGTAAAGACACCCACTGAAGAAGACTAATGTGTTTTGTCATAACTACTGAAAACAGTTCACTGAAACCTTACCCCATGTCACTTAACCAAACATCAATGTCTCACATAACCCCAAAGTTGTGCAATGACAAAAAAAGTCAAAAGAAGCCGAATGATATCATTCTTTGATTCTAAACCCTTATTTTTATCATAAACGTCTATGTATAATTTTAAAACACTTCCCAAACCTGCCAAATTTAGATAGTTCACTTAGCAATTATTTTTCAAAATTTAGTGAAAGAAATGTGTTACAAATATAGTTCAAGAAAAAAAATTTGAGTAGTTAGAATTACAAGTTTATTTTCAATCATAACAGTGCATAATGAACAAAAAATTATGATTCATCCAATTCTGGGTACCTCAGATCCATTAAAAATATGTGTTGACTTGAACTTTGTGTAGCTATCAGTATTTATGTGGGCAAATATTAAAAGAAAAAGGCAAGACAATATAACATCATGTTTTCTGTGTTGTAACTTGTAGCAACAAGCTCTGTGATAAGAGATAGAAAGTGAAATGAGTAATAAACTCAAGCAAAAGAAAATAAGCACTTTCTTCTTCTCAAGACAAAATTTTATCATACTTTCAAAACTTTGCTACAGCTATCTTTAATAACTGTCTAATCCTATGGTGAGTTAGGGTGCAACTATTAGAATCTTCGAACATAAAGGGTTTATCTGTGAGAGATGAAGTATCCACAGGGAACAAATACCATGTTTCCCTAGAGAAAGGAAGGCACCCACCGGCCTTAAACAGTTGAGAGAGAAACTGAAGACAGACAGCTGCCATCAAGTCAACTCCAACTCATGGTAACCTTATGTACAACAGAACAAAACACTGTCGGGTCCTATTATCATTCTCACAATTACCAGCATGTTCAAGTCCACTGTTGCTGCTACTATGCCAATCCATCTCATCAAGGGTCTCCCTTGCACTCACTGGACCTCTACTTCACCAAACATAATGACTTCCTCCAACAATTGATCCCTCCTAATGACGTGTCCAAAGCAAGCAAGACAATGTTCTGTTGTGATCCATGGGGTTTTCACTGCCTACTTTTTAGAAGGAGATCACCAGGCCTTTCTTCCTAGTCTATCATAGTCTGGAAGTTCTGATACCTGTCCACCATGAGTGATCCTGCTGGTGTTTGAAATATCATTTGCGGGGAGGCCAAGATGGTGGAGTAGTCAGATTCTTCCTGTGGTCCCTCTTACAACAAAGACCCAAAAAAACAAGTGAATCGATTATATACGACACTCTAGGAGCCCTGAATATCAAAGGTAAAGTTGAGGAGTCGGACTGAGTGGAAGGGAGAGAGAGAGACAGTTTAGAAGCTGCGAGGACTTGCCAGACCTGACCCAGCGGAAGCTGGCACCCTTCAGGCTGGATTGGCTAACATGCACAGTGAGGCAAGCAGTGGTGCTCAGGAGGCGTCTTCCACATGGGGAGAGACCCAGCGTCAGAGAATCTACTCAGGCATCCAGAACCAGTGAAAAGCAGAGCTCAACTGGCAAAAGATATGTACTTCCATCTGGCCTACTGCGCAGATCAAAAAACACCCTCTTTGGGAAAAACCTCTCTCCCATTTACCTCCCCCTCCTGCTCAGCACCAGGTCCCGGGCTGGCTTCAG
Source organism: Trichechus manatus latirostris (assembly GCF_000243295.1). Taxonomy (NCBI): domain Eukaryota; kingdom Metazoa; phylum Chordata; class Mammalia; order Sirenia; family Trichechidae; genus Trichechus; species Trichechus manatus. Next base: position 33,553,982 of record NW_004443941.1, read on the forward strand.
CAATTGCTAAGTCCCCTGTGGCAGAAGTAGGACCCGTCATGTGCCCGGAGCCATTCTCCTGGCCTTGGAGAGGGAAAAAATTAACAAATAAGAAAAAATAATCTGCTAGCTCCCCTAAGCCAGAAACTCAGGTTAGGCATAGCTCCTTAGTCTAGGCATAAGGGATCTACGGACTTTGAATGCCTTTCACCCTGCATAGACTTGTGTGGGCCTATTTCAACAGCATACACCCTCACTACCCCAGTACAGCAGGGTAAATACCTGAAGCCTAACATCAACTGTTTCAGCTGTGAAGTAGAAGGTTCGTGGCATCTGACACTGCTCTGCCCATTAAGCAGGGTCCTCACCTACCAACATCAGGGGCCTGAGGACAAGTGGCTCCACCTATGCCACCTAGCCACCCACGACAGGGGTCCAAGAAAAACTGGTGTCCCCCAGTCCTTACAGCCAACAGCACTGGGTGCAAAACCCATCCCTCTATGAGCTCTAGGGAACAGGGACAAACATTCCTCCCACTCAGGGACAGCTGTCAGCCCCCTGCCTTGCTCAGTGCATGACCCCCTACTGCAGCCAGATACCTGTGCCTACACCAATCACCCATGCCTGTCTACGACTGTAGGTGAAAGCCTGCACCACACACTTGGTGACTGTCTTAGTCATCCAGTGCTGCTATAATAGAAATAATACAAGTGGATAGCTTTAACAATGGGAAATTTATTTCTTCACAGAAAGGAAGCTAAAAGTCCAAATTCAGGGCGTCAGCTCCAGGGGAAGGCTTTCTCTCTCTGTCAGCCTTCTCATCAATGTTTCCCCGGGCTAGAAGCTCCTTCACGCAGGGACTCTAGGTCCAAAGGACACGCTCTGCTCCTGGCACTGCTTTCTTGGTGTATGCGGTCCCCCGTCTCTCTGCTCACTTCTGTCTTTTATGTCTCAAGAAACTTCCTCAGGACACAATCCAATCTTGTAGATCTGAGTCCTGCCTTACTAACACAACTGCCACTCATCCTCCCTCATTAACATCACAGAGGCACGATTTACAACGTGTAAGAAAATCACACAATACCAGGAATCATGGCGCAGCCAAACTGATACACACATTTTTGGAGGGACATAATTCAATCCATGACATTCCACCCTTTGGCCCCCAAAAAATCACATCCTTGCAAAACGGAAAACATATTCACCCCCATCATATCATAGCAAAAGTCTTAACTCCAAGTCCAAAATCCAAAAATTCCTCTTCATCTGGGAAATCTAGAATACAAGTTATCTGCTTCCAGAGGTACAATGGCAGAAGAGGCACAAGATAGACATTTACATTACAAATGGGAGAAACTGGAGAGAAAGACAGGATAACAGGCACCAAGTAAGACAGCAGAACACATTACATTAGTCCTCAAGGCTTTGAAAAAATAATCTTCTGTCCTCTGAGACAATTTACACAATGGCCCTGCCCTCCAGACTCTAGGTATTGGCCACACTCTCTGGATTCTGAGTGGAGGCCCCTCAGCCCTGGGCTTCAGCTCCACCTTCCAGGCCCACTGGAATGGCAACTCTGCTCCCTCGGCTTTAGGTGCACCATTCTCCCAGTCCATCTGAGTGGCAACTCCACCGTTAGAAGCACCAGAGGCCATGGCTCCACCCTTCGAAACCCGAGGTTGGGGCCATACCTTTTGAGACCGAGGCAGTTCAGCATCTTGTGTCCCTCGTCTCTTCGGCTTGTTTCCGGGTTTCTTAGCCTCTAGGCTCCTCGGGCCTCACGCCCGCATCTGCCCTGCGGGGGCAAGTGTTCTAAAGCTCGGTAGTTCCACCAGTAAGTGCCCGGAAGCACCTCACTCAACCAGAAAGCCTCATGCACACAGGCACTCAGCTCTCTCGCTCCATGGGTCGGCAAGCCTAGCTCCACCGATAAGTACCCAGAGGCACCCCAATCCGCCAGGAAGTCTCCTGCGCACCAGCACCCAGCTCTCTCGCTCCGTGGGTCGGCTCCAACGCCATATTACACTGGTCTCCTGGTTCTGCTGCTGTTGGTTCTCTGCCACTGTTGGTTCTCTACCACTGCAGGTTCTCTGCCACTGCCACTTCTCTGCTGTTGCAGGTTCTCTGCTGCTGCTGGTGCTTTGCGGCTGCCACTGCTCTATCCATTCACAGTTTCAAAACCGCTATATTTTAGGTGTCTGTTAGAGTAGCACCCCACTCCTGGTACAAAATTCTGACTCAGTCATCCAGTGCTGCTATAACAGAAATACTACAAGTGGATGGCTTTAACAAAGAGAAATTTATTTCTTCACAGTAAAGTAGGCTAAAAGTCCAAATTCAGGGCATCAGCTCCAGGGGAAGGCTTTCTCTCTTTATCAGCCTTCTCATTAGTGTTCCCCTGGACTAGGAGCTTCTTCACGCAGGGACCCACGATCCAAAGGACACGCTCTGCTCCTGACACTGCTTTCTTGGTGGTATGCGGTCCCCCGTCTCTCTGCTCACTTCTGTCTTTTATGTCTCAAGAAACTTCCTCAGGACACAATCCAATCTTGTAGATTGAGTCCTGCCTTACTAACACAACTGCCACTCATCCTCCCTCATTAACATCATAGAGGCAGGATTTACAACATATACAAAAATCACACAATACCAGGAATCATGGCCCAGCCAAATTGATACACACATTTTTGGGGGGACATAATTCAATCCATGACAGTGACCAACTACCTGGAAACCTGAGCTGAATTCATACAACAAAAGTAAACAGACTCCTGGGCTCACATACCTAGTAACAGCTCTAACTACCTGGTGACAGGACATTAGAGCTTCAAAGGTGCCAATATTCAAACTAGCTTCATACGAGCAGCCTGTTTGGGGCATATCAAAACAAAACAAGAAGTTAGGACACAGTAGGCAAACATAAAATAAATAAATATAATTACTTATTGATGGCTTGGAGATAACAGTCAATATTGAATCACATAAAGAGGCAGATGATGATGGCTTCAGCAAGCTCCCAAAATAAGGAATCAGTAAATCTGCCGGAAAAAGGGAATTTCTTGGAATTACTGGAGGTAGAATACTAAAGATTAATATACAGAAATCTTCCAGAGATCAGGAAGGAGATGAGTCAAAACATAGAAAAAAAAAAGGAACACAAAGACAAAGCACTACAGGATTTTAAGAAGATTACTCAAGAGCATAATGACAAATTTAATAGGCTGCAAGAATCCATAGAGAGACAGCAATCAGAAATCCAGAAGATTAACAACAAAGCTGCAGAATTAGACAAGTCAACAGAAATTCATCGGAGCAGAACTGAGGCAACAGAAGTCAGAATTACTAAGACTGAAGATAAAGCACTTGACACCAACTTATATGAGGAAAAATCAGATGAAAGAATTTTAAAACCTGAAGAAACTCTAAGAATTATGTGGGACTCTTTCAAGAGGAATAACCTACAAGTGATTGGAGTACCAGAACAAGGGGGGATAACAGAAAATACAGAGAGAATTGTTGAAGATTTGTTGGCAGAAAACTTCCCTGATATCATGAAAGATGAGAAGGTATCTATCCAAAATGCTCCCATTGAACCCCACAGACAGCAAGACATATGATAATCAAACATGCCAAAACAAAGATAAAGAGAGAATTTTAAGAGCGGCTAGGGATAAACGAAAAGTCATCTACAACGGACAGTCAATAAGAATAAGCTCGGACTATTCAGCAGAAACCATACAGGCAAGAAGGCAATGAGATGACATATATAAGCCTTGAAGGAAAAAAACTGCCAGTCAAGAAGTACATATCCAGCAAAACTGTCTCTAAAATATGATGGTGAAATTAGGGCATTTCCAGATAAACAGAAGTTTAGGGAATTGGTAAAAACCAAACCAAAATTACCAGAAACACTAAACAGGGTCCTCCGGTTAGAAAATCAGTAACATCAGATACCAATGCAAGACTAGAACACAGGTCAGAGCAACCAGATATCAACCCAGATAGGGAACTCACAAAAATAAATCAAAGCTAAAATGCTGAAAAAAGGGAAATAGAGATGTCAATATGTAAAAGATGACAATATTAAAACAATAAAGAGGGACTAAAAAACGTAGACATAGATTTTTCATACAGAGAGGAAGTCAAGGCAATATAAAGAAATAAAAGACTGGTTTAAACTTAGAAAAACAGGGGTAAAAACTTAGAAAAACAGGGGTAAATATTCAGGTAACCACAAAGGAAACTAACAATCCTACACATCAAAATAAAAAACAAGAAAAACATAAAGATTCAGCAAATACAAAATCAGCAACAATGAAAAAGATGAAAAGAAAATACATAAAGAAAAACAACTCAGCACAGAAAATTAAGTGGAACAGTCAACAACACACACAAAAAGACATCAAAATGACAGCACTAAACTCATACCTATCAATCATTATGCTGAATGTAAATGGACTAAATGCACTAATAAAGACACAGAGAGTGGCAGAATGGATTTAAAAAAAAAAAAACTACGATCCATCTATATGACGCCTACAAGAGAAACACTTTAGATTTAAAGACACAAACAAACCAAAATGCAAAGGATGGAAAAAAAATAGATCAAGCAAATAACACTCAAAAAAGAGCAGGAGTGGCAACATTAATCTCTGACAAAAAGACTTTAAAGTAAAATCCACCACAAAGGATAAGGAATGACACTATATAATGATTAAAGGGTCAATACACCAGGAGGACATTTACGCACCCAACAACAGGGCTCCAAAATACATAAACTCTAACAGCACTGAAAAGAGAGACAGACAGCTCCACAATAATAGTAGGAGACTTCAACACACCACTTTCGGTGAAGAACAGAACATCCAGAAAGAAGCTCAATAAAGATAGGGAAGATCTAAATACCACAATCAAACAACCTGATCTCATGGACATATACTGAACACTCCACTCAACAGCAGCCAAGTATACTTTCTCTTCCAACACACGTGGAACACTCTCCAGAACAGACCACACATTAGGCCATAAAGCAAGCTTTACCAGAATCCAAAGCATCAAAATATTATAAAGCTGCTTTTCTAACCATAAAGCCATAAAGGTAGAAATCAACAACAGAAAAAGCAAGGAAAAAAAAATCAAACACATGGAAACTGAACAACACCTTGCTCAAAAACTACTGGGTTATGGAAGAAATTAAGGATGGAATAAAGAAATTCATACAAACGAATGAGAACGAAAAGACATCCTACCAGAACCTTTGGGACACACTAAAAGCAGTGCTCAGGTCAGTTTACAGCAATACATGTACACATCCAAAAAGAAGAAAGGGCCATAATCAAAACATTAACGCAACAATTGGAACAAGTAAAAAGAGAGCAGCAAAAGAAGCCCTCAGGCACCAGAAGAAAGGAAATAATAAGAATTAGAGCAAAATTAAATGAAATAGAGAACAGAAAAACAGTTGAAAGAGTTAACAAGACCAAAAGCTGCTTCTTGGAAAAGATCGACAAAATTGATAAACCACTGGCCAAACTGACAAAAGAAAAACAGGAGAGGAAGCAAATAACCTGTACAAGAAATCAGATGGGTGATTATCATAACAGATCCAACTGAAATTAAAAGAATCATAACAGAATACCAGGAAAAACTGTACTCTAACAAATTTGAAAACCTAGAGGAAATGGACAAATTTCTAGAAACTCACTACCTACCTAAATTAACACAAACAGAGGTAGAACAACTAAATAAACCCATAACAAAAGAAGAGATTGAAAAGGTAATTAAAAAAAAAAACAACGAGAAAAAGCCTTGGTCCTACGGTATCACTGGAGAATTCTACCAAACCTTCAAAGAAGAGTTAACACCACTACTACTATAGATATTTCAGAGCATAGAAAAAGGATGGAAGACTCCCAAACTCACTCTGTGAAGCCAGCATAACCCTGATACCAAAACCAAGTAAAGACACCATAAAAAAAGAAAATTACAGACCAATATCCCTCCTGAACATAGATGCGAAAATCCTCAACAAAATTCTAGCCAACAGAAATCAACAACTTATTAAAAAAATAATTCACCATGATCAAGTGAGATTTATACCAAGTATGCAGGGATGGTTCAACATTAGAAAAACAATCAATGTAATCCATCATATTAATAAAACAGAAGACAAAAACCACATGATCTTATCAATCGATGGCAGAAAAGGCTTCTGACAAAGTCCAACACCCATTCATGATAAAAATCTCAGCAAAATAGGAATGGAAAGGAAATTCCTCAACATAATTAAGGGCATTTATAAAAAGCCAATAGCCAACATCATCCTAAATGGACAGACTTTGAAAGTATTCCCCTGGAGAACAGGAACCAGACAAGGATGACCTTTATCACCACTCTTATTCAACATTGTGCTGGAGGTCCTAGCCAGAGCATGTAGGCTAGGAAAATAAAATCCAAATTGGTAGGGAAGAAGTCAAAGTATCTCTATTTGCAGATGATATGATCTTATACACAGAAAACCCCAAAGAATCCACAAGAAAACTACTGGAACTAATAGAAGATTTCGGCAAAGTATCAGGATACAAGATAAACATACGAAAATCAGCTGGATTCCTCTACACCAACAAACAGAACTTCGAAAAGGAAATCACCAAATCAACACCATTTACAATAGCCCCCAAAGATAAAATACTTAGGAATAAATCTAACCAGAGACGTAAAACACCTGTATAATGAAAACTACAAGACACTACTGCAAGAAACCAAGAAACCTGCATAAGTGGAAAAACATACCTTGTTCATGGATAGGAAGACTCAACATTGTGGAAATGTCAATTCTACCCAATGAGATCTATAGATACAATGTAACCCCAATCCAAATTCCAATGGCATTTTTTAGTGAGATGGAGAAAGAACCCACCAACTTCATATGGAAAGTGAAGAGGCCCCAGATAAGTAAAGCATTACTCAAGAAGACGAACAAAGTGGGAGGCCTCACACTACCTGATTTTAAAACCTATTATACCGCCACAGTAGTCAGAACAGCCTGGTACTGGTACAACAACAGATACATAGACCAAAGGAACTGAATTGAAAATCCAGACATAAACTCATCCACCTATGAGCAGCTGATATTTGACAAAGGCCCAAAGTCTGTTAATTGGGGAAAAGATAGTCTCTTTAACAAATAGTGCTGGCAGAACTGGATATCCATCTGCAAAAAACTGAAACAAGACCCATATTTCACACCATGCACAAAAACTAACTCAAAATGGGTCAAAGACTTAAATGTAAAATCAAAAACGATAAAGATCATGGAAGAAAAAATAGGGACAACGCTAGGAGCCCTAATACATGGTATAAACACAATACGAACCATAAGTAACAATGCACAAGCACCAGAAGAGAGACTAGATAAATGCGAGCTCCTAAAAATCAAACACTTATGCTCATCAAAAGACTTCACCAAAAGAGTGAAAAGACAACCGACAGACTGGAAAAAAATCCGCAGCATCTAATCACTAAAATCTATAAGATACTGCAGCACTTCAACAACAAAAAGACAAACAACCCAATTAAAAAATGAGCAAAGGATATGAACACAGCACTTCGCCAAAGATATTCAGGCAGCTAACAGACAAATGAGGAAATGATCACGATCATTCGCCATTAGAGAAATGCAAATCAAAACTACAATGAGATACCATCTCACCACAAAAAGGCTAGCATTAATCCAAAAAACACAAAATTATAAATGTTGGAGAGATTGAGGAGAGACTGGAACACTTATACACTGTTGGTGGGAATGTAAAATGGTACAACCACTTTGGAAATTGATTTGGCACTTCCTTAAAAGGCTAGAAATAGAAGTACCATACGATCCAGCTATCCCACTCCTTGGAATATATCCTAGAGAAATAAGAGCCATCACATGAATAGATACATGCACACCCATGTTCACTGCAGCCGTGTTCACCATAGCAAAAAGCTGGGAACAACCTAGGTGCCCATCATCAGACAAACGGATAAGCAAATTATGGTATATTCACACAATTGTATATTATGCAACGATAATGAACAATGATGAATTCATGAAACATCTTGTAACATGGAGGAATATGGAAGGCATTATGCTGAGTGAATTTAGTCAGTCGCGAAAGGACAAATATTGTATAAGACCACTATTATAAGAACTCAAGAAAAGGTTTAAACACACAAGAAAACATTCTTTGATGGGTTACGAGGGTAGGGAGGGAGGGAGAGGGGTATTTACTAACTAGATACTAGACAAGAATTATCTTAGGTGAAGGGAAGGACAACATACACTACGGGTGAAGACAGCACAACTGGACTACACCAAAGCTAAGTAGTTTCCTGAATACAATCAAATACTTCAAGGGACAGAGTGGCAGGGGTCTGGGGACCATTCTTTCAGGGGACATCTAGGTCAACTGGCATAACAAAGTTTATTAAGAAAATGTTCTGTATCCCACTTTGGTGAGTGGCATCTGGGGTCTTAAAAGCTAGCGAGCGGCCATCTAAGATTTATCAATTGGTCCCAACCCACCTGTAGCAAAGGAGAATGAAGAACACCAAAGACACAGGAAAGTATTAGTCCAAGAGACAGAAAGGGCCAGATAAACCAGAGACTTCATCAGCCTGAGAGCAAAACTAGATGGTGCCTAGCTACCACCAACGACCACCCTGACAGGGAACACAGCAGAATCCCTGACGGAGGAGGAGAAAAGCAGGGTGCAGAACTCAAATTCTTATAAAAAGACCAGAATTAATGGTTTGATTGAGACTGGTGGGACCCTGGAAGAAATGGCTCCCGGACTCTCTATTAGCCCAAAACTAAAACCACTCCCAAGGCCAACTCTTCAGATGAAAATTAGACTGGACTATGGGACATAAAAGGATACTTGTGAAGAGTGTGCTTCTTAGCTCAAGTAGATACATGAGACTAAATGGGCAGCTCCTGTCCAGAGGCAAAATTAGAAGGCAGACAGGGGCAGGAGCTAGTTGAATGGACACAGGAAATCCAGGGTGGAAAGGAGGAGTGTGCTGTCACAGTACAGGGAGAGCAACTCAGGTCACATAACAATGTATGTATAAATTGTTGTACGAAGTATCATTTCCATAGTTTCCAGCATCACAGCAACACGCAAGCTACCAGGGTACAACAAACTGACAGACGGTGGTAGTAAACAGTTAAAGGGGTGAGTAATTTCTTCATAGAAAACTTTTATATCTGCCTTTATGTGTCACCAAAAAGGTTAGTTAATTTAAATTGTCTCCTACCCAGATAACAATTTGCTTCACAGATAGGTAGAATCATAATACCAAACTCAGTCATGAAATTACCAATGAAACACAAAACTTTAATCCACACAGCTGCTTTGTAATTCTATGTGGTGAATCATATGAGGTAATTTGAAGATCACTCCCCCCAACACATTCATTTAACAGTTTATAAAACAGCCATCAAAAGGAGTATTTGAGAAACATACATGAAAAGCACCCCAATTTGTTAAAATGTGGTTAATTAGTTATAGCCATTCCCTAAAACCAGTTTTCATGCAAGCAAGATAAGTAGTCAAGAATAATATGACTCCAGCCGAATAGTCTTAAGTTTGGAAAGCTCACCCCATGTGTTTATGAGGGAAATTTTTTAAATGGAACGCCAATAGTATTTTATAGCAAAGTTACTGAAAACATCACACTGAAAAAAAAAAAGTATTTTAAATACCCTATATTTGTCTTCATATAATTTGACATAAATATTTAAATTTGAAAATTAATTGTGAGCTCTAGAAGTATTCCAGTCCCACAGAATGCCAGAGATCATCATAATAACCAATAGACAACAGAGACTGTGAACTTATTGGCCAGAGACCTCAGTCAACCGCATATGCAAAGAATACTGGTGGGTCACAATAAACAGTAGATCAATAAAGCAGCTCCCAAAATAGTAAAATGTAGAACTTACACTTGGTTATTAATATTCTTGCTTAGAAATTAGTAAGAGTTAATATTACCTAAAAAGCAGAACAAAACAAAACCCGTTGCTGTCGAGTCGATTCCAACTCATAGTGACTCTCTAGGACAGAGCAGAATTGCGCCATAGGGTTTCCAAGGAGCAGCTGGTGGATTCGAACTGCTGACCTCTTGGTTAGCAGCCCAACACTTAACCATTATGCCGCCAGGGCTCCATAATACTTACCTAGTGCTTGGGAAATACCAGGTACTAGTATCTTACTTGGAGCCTTTGTGGCGCAATGGTTCGTGTGCTCAGCTGCTAACCAAAAGGTTGGCGGTTTGAACCTACCAGTCACTCCATGGGAGAAAGATGTGGCATTCTCCTTCCATAAAGATTTACAGCCTTGGAAACCCTACGGGGCAGTTCTACTCTGTCCTATAGGGTCACTATGAGTCAGAATCGACTCAATGGCAGTGGTTTGGTTTTAGTACATTACTTTACAGATACTAAACTCATTCAATCTTCCTAACCACCTCTAAGGTTGTTGTTGTTAGCTGCCAATAAGTCAGCTCCAACTCATGGTGACCCCATGTACAAAAAAACAAAACACTGCCTGGTCCTGTGGCTTCTTCACCATCACTGGTATGCTCAAGTCCATCATTGTGGCCACTGTGTACTTTGAGTGCCTTCCAACCTAGAGGGCTCATCCAGCACTACATTGGACAACATTCTATTGTGATCCATAGGATTTTCCCCGGCTGATTTTCGGAAGTAAATTATCAGGCCTTTCTTCTTGGTCTTAGTCTGGAAGCTCTGCTGAAACCTGTCCACCACAGGTGACCCTGCTGGTATTTGAAATCCCAGTGGCATAACTTTCCGTATCACAGTAACACGCAGGGCACCACAGTGCGAAAAACTGACAAATGGGTGGTGGCCCTATGAGGTAAGTACCATTATAATCACCGTTTTATCAATGAAAAAACTGAGGCACAGAAAGAACACAGAGCCCATATACGGTAGAGCTAGGACTGAACCCAAGTTTGCCCTCTTTGCTACTACACTATTCAGCCTCTCAAAAGTAAGCTCCTTGCCCTGATGATGGGTCTGCACTGTAACTGGTTCCTCAGAATCTATGCAACTAGCAAGTTCCCAGTACTGAAAAGAAAAAGGGACTTGTTCCCGAGACACCTCTATGGCTGGCACACTCTGTACCTGGGTTTTCCCTTATCCACGTAACCATGATGCCATTCCAAGGACAATTTGATCAGAAGTAAGAGTAAAGTATATACTATCTCTTAGGAAAAATTGGGAAAACTCTGAAATGGAAAAAAAAGATCACTGAGTGTCCAGTCTAGGGAATCCTTCTAGGCTATCTCTGCCTTTCACTGTCTTTGAACAACTTACAACTCAGTAAGTTGTAGAAAACTGATAATAAAGCAAATGATTTTTTTTTTTTGGTACTTTCGATAAAAGTTTACAAAGCAAACTGGCTTCTCATTAAACAATTCGTATACATACTGTTTTGTGACATTGGTTGCCAACCTCACGACATGTCAACATTCTCCCCCTTCTCAACTTTGGGTTCTCCATTACCAGCTTTCCTGTCCTCTCCTGCCTTCCTGTCCTTGCCCCTGAGCTGGTGTGCCCATTTAGTCTCGTTATGTTTTATGGGCCTGTCTAATCCTTGGCTGAAGGGTGAACCTCAGGAGTGACTTTATTACTGAGCTAAAAGGGTATCTGGGGCCATACTCTCAGGATTTCTCCGGTCTCTGTCAGACCAGTAAGTTAGGTATTTTGTGCGTGTGTGTGTTACATTTTTATCCAGCTCTGTCCAGGACCCTCTATTGTGATCCCTGTCAGAGCAGTCGGTGGTGGTAGCCAGGCACCATCTAGTTGTACTGGACTCAGTCTGGTGGAGGCTGTAGTACTTGTGGTCCATTAGTCATCTGGAGTAATCTTTCCCTTGTGTCTCTGGTTTTCTTCATTCTCCCTTCCTCCAAATGGGCTGAGACCAGTGGAGTATCTTAGATGGCTGCTCACAAGCTTTTAAGACCCCAGACACTACTCACCAAAGTAGGATGTAGAACATTTTCTTTATAAACTGTTACGCCAACTGAGTTAGATATTCCCCGAGACCATGGTCCCCACAGCCCTCAGCCCAGTAATTCGGTCCCTCAGGGAGTTTGGATGTGTCTATGGAGCTTCCATGACTCTGCCTTGGTTGTGCTGGCTTCCCCAGTACTGTATACTCTTACCCTTCACCAAAGTTACCAATTATCTAATCATGTCTTAGTGTTTTTAGTGTTTTTCCATCCCCACCCCACCCCTCCCTCATAACCATCAAATATTGTTTCTTTTCGTGGGTAAATCTTTTCATAAGTTTTCATGGTAGTGGACTCAGACAGTATTTGTCCTTTTGTGATTGGCTTATTTTACTCAGCATAATGTGTTCCAGATTCATCCATGTTGTGAGATGCTTCAGATTCATCATTGTTCTTTATCATTGAGTAGTATTTCATTGTCTTTATGTACCATAGTTTGTTTATCCATTCATCTGGTGATGGGCATCTAGGCTGTTTCCATCTTGCTATTGTGAACAATGCTGCAATGCACATGGGTGTGCATGTGTATTTGTGTGACAGCTCTTATTTCTCCAGCATATATTCCTAGGAGTGGGATTGCTGGATCAAATAGTATTTCTATTTCTAGCTTTTTAAAGAAGTACCATATCATTTTCCACAATGGCTGTACCATTTTGCATTCCTACTAGCAGTGCATGAGTTCCAATCTCCCCTCAGCCTCTCCAGCATTTGCTATTTTCTGTTTTTTTCATTAGTGCCAGTAATGTTGGGGTGAAATGGTATTTCATTGTGGTTTTGATTTGCATTTCTCTAATGGCTAGTGATCGTGAGCATTTCCTCATGTGTCTGTTAGCTGCTTTAACATCTTTGGTGTAGTGTCTGTTCACATCCTTTGTCCATTTTTTAACTGGATTATTTGTCTTTTTGTTGTAGAGGTGCTGGATTTTCCTGCAGATTTTAGAGATTAGACCTTTGTCGGATTTGTCATAGCCAAAAATTTTTTCCCAACCTATAGGTTCTCTTTTCACTCTTTTAGTGAAGTCTTTTGATAATTGTTTAATTTTTAGACGATCCCAGTTATCTAGCATACCTTCTGGAGTTTGTGTTTTGTTAGTTATGGTTTGTATCCTGTTAATTACGTATATTAGGGCCTCTAGCATTGACCCTACTTTTTCTTCTATGATTTTTATAGTTTTTGGTTTTACGTTTAGGTCTTTGATCCATTTTGAATTAGTTTTTGTATATGGTGTGAAGCATGGGTCCTGTTTCATTTTTTTGCAGATGGACATCCAGTTTTGCCACTACCATTTGTTAAAAAGACTATCTTTTCCCCATCTGATGGACTTTGGGCCCTTGTCATAGATCAGGTGACCGTAGGTGGATGGATTTACATCTGGGTTCTCAATTCTGTTCCATTGGTCAATGTATCCCATCATTTACCAGTACCAGGCTGTTTTGACTACTGTAGTGGTATAGTAGGTTCCTAGGTCAGGTAGTTCAAGATCTCCTACTTCATTCTTCTTCAATAGTGCTTTACTCATCCAGGGCCTCTTTCCTTTCCATATAAAGTTAATGATTAGTTTTTCAATCTCTTTACAGAATGCTGTTGGTATTTGGAATGGGATTTCACTGTATTTATAGATTGCTTTCGGTAGAATTGATACTTTCAAAATGAATGTTGTTTCTACCTATCCATGAGCATGGCATGTTTTTTTCCATTTATGCAGTTCTCTTTTGGTTTCTTGCGGTAGTGTTTTGTAGTTTTCTTTTTATAGGTTTTTTATATCCCTGGTTACCTTTTCAATCTCTTCCCTTGTTATGGGTCTGTTCAGATTTTCAACTTCAGTTTGTGTTAGTTTTGGTAAGTAGTGTGTTTCTAGAAATTTGTCCATTTTCTTTAGGTTTTCAAATTTGTTGGGGCATAGTTTTTCATAGTACTCTGTTATGATCCATTTTATTCCAGTTGAGTTTGTTGTAATGTCCCCATTTCATTTCTTATTTGATTTGTGTCCCCTCCTGTTTTTTCTTTTCTCAGTTTGGCCAATGGTTTGTTGATCCTTCCAAAGAACCAACATTTGGTTTTGTTGATTCTTTCCATTGTTTTTCTATTCTCTATTTCTGATCTTTATTATTTCCTTTCTTCTGGTGGCTGTGGGCTTCTTTTGTTCTCTTTCTATTCATTTGAGTCGTATAGCTAATGTTTTGATTTTGTCCACTCTTTTTTGATGTGTGCATCTATTGCTATAAAATGCCTTTGCTGTGTCCCAAAGGTTTTGGTATGATGTGTTTCCATTCTCGGTTGAGTCTAGGAATTTTTTTATTCCGTCTTTGATTTCTTCTATTACCGGTGGTTTTTAAGCAGGGTGTTTTTCAGTTTCCATGTTTCTTTTTTTTTTTTTTCCTTGCTTTCCCTGTTGTTAATTTCTAGGTTAATGCTGTCATCCGAAAAGATACTTTGTATTATCTCAATGTTTGGATTTTGTTGAGGGATGCTTTGTGGCCTAAGTTGTGGTCTATTCTGGAGAATGTTCCATGTGCATTGGAAAAGAATGTGTACTTTGCAGCTGTTGGGTGGGGTGTTATATACATGTCTATGAGGTCAAGTTGGCTGACTGTGGCCTTTAGATCTTCTGTATCTTTGCTGAGTTTCTGTCTAGAAGTTCTGTCCTTTACTGAGAGTGGTGTGTTGAAGTCTCCTATTATTATCGTGGAACTGTCAATTTCTCTTTTCAGTGCTGTTAGAGTTTATGTATTTTTGAGCCCTGTCATTGGGTGAGTAGATGTTTATTATGGTTATGTGTTCATGATGGATTGTCCCTTTAATCATTATATAATGCTTTTGTCTTTTATGGTGGATTTTGTTTTAAAGTCCATTTTATCTGAGATTAGTACTGCCACTCCTACTCTTTTCTGGTATCTGTTTGCTTGATATATCTTTTTCTACCGTTTGATTTTTAATATATTTATGTCTTTGTTTCTAAGGTGTGTCTCTTGTAGACAGCATATTGATGGGTCCTGTTATTTAATCCATTCTGTCACTCTCTGTCTCTTTATGGGTACATTCAGGCCATTGACGTTCAGTGTAATTATTGATAGGGGTGAGTTTATTGCTGTCATTTTGTAGTTTTGTTTTGTTTTTGTGGTACTGACATTTTCCTTGTTCCTCTTACTCTCCTGTGCTGAATTCCTTTTGTGTATTTTTTGTTTGTTTGTTTCTTTCATTTTTGTAGATTTTGTTGTGCTGCGACTTTATGTTTTCTTCTTTATATTGATGAGTAGGTCTGTTAACTTTCTTTGTGGTTACCTTGAAACTGACACTTATCTTCTCAAGTATGAACCAGTCTTTTATTATTTGGTATCACCTTGACTTCTCTCCATTTGAAAGCTCTGTATCTACACCATTTATTCCCTCTTTTATTGTTCTGACGCTGTTGGCATTTACAGATTAAATGGTTCCCTCTTGTAAATCTTAGGGTTCCAGGATTGACGTTTGTCTGTTTTATTTAGTTTTTCGGGTCTTTGTTGTGGAAGGATGGCATGGTGCTTCTGCCTACAGTGCCATGTTGGCTCCACCTCCAAAACAAATGATTCCTGACTGTGAAAATGCAAATTCAATTGATTATTGTTCTGTGGATAAACCCATTTTGCATCTATTTATAAACTCATTTCAGCCCTCCTTTGAACCATCTGTAATATCTCACTGGTTCCCTCATTAAATAATAAGTTAAATAAAATCTCTGACGTGTTCATTTTATATCTGTTTGAGAGTCATCATTATGCCCTCATTTTTAAATTACCTTTTAACATTGATTCCTGAGAAGTGAATCAATCTAGAGTTCAAAAAGGGACCCAGCTACAGCAATGTTTCAGTACTTATCATCATCACTTAAAGTTCAAACACCCTCTTTCTGGAATGATCTTACTGTCTAAATGTAAGACCAAAATTGTGCCATCATTTTGGAATTCAAAGTTTGATCATGGCACAAAAGTATTAAATTCTGTTCTGAAAACTAAGAAAAGGAAGTCTTAGCATTTAGGGGATGTCATGGATTGAACTGTGTCCCCGAAATGTTATGTGTCAGTTTGGCTAGGCCATGATTCCCAGTACTTGGTGGTTGTCCATTTTGTGATTTAAATTTTTCTATGGGTTGTAAATCCTAATCTCTTCCTATGGTTAATGAGGCAAGATTAGGTTATAGTAAAGAGGATTAGGGTAGAATGCAATACCCTTACTCAGGTCACAGCCCTGATCTTATGTAAGGGGAATTTCCCTGGGGTGTGGCCTACATCACCTTTTATCTTACAGGAGAGAAAAGTGATAAAAGCAGAGAGACAGGGACCTCATACCACCAAGAAAGAAGCACAAGGAGCAGAGCACATCCTTTGGACCCGGAGTCCCTGTGCTGAGAAGCTCCTAGACCAGGGGAAGGACCTGACGACAAGGACCTTCCCCCAGAACCAACAGAGAGAGAAAGCCTTCCCCTGGAGCTGGCACCCTGAATTCAGACTTCTAGCCTCCTGAATTATGAGAGAATAAAATTCTGTTTGTTAAAGTCATCCACTTGTGGTGTTTCTGTTACAGCAGCACTAGATAACTAAGACAGGAGATATTATGCAGTATCACCCCAAAACAAGAGATTTAACTATTCAAGTATCATTTTCCTCACTCTGCCTAAAAGGATTAAGTATATTCCTGTTAGGAAGGGTAGAATAAACGACACTATCACTGCAGCACTAACACAGTTCTATGATAAGGGTTTGGACCATTCATCCTGCTGGGACAAGGTAAACTTGAAGAGCACCTGCACCTCTAAATATGGTAGAATCAATGTTATAATAGACTCATGATTATTATTCATATTCAGCCAATAATTTCCGTTCAGTGTGAACTGTATGGATAGATAGATTACTTCTCTTCTAAAACTTAAAAGGCAACTGTCCCTCTGGCCACTCAATCTAGAATCTCCACAATAAAATACATTATCCTGTGGAGTGACTGCACCACTGGTTCACTATCTCCATGTTTAAGAGCAGGCTCCACCCCGGAGCTCCTGTGTTGTCTATGAGCTGAGTGTGGTAGGAACAACCTGGGCAACTGCCATCTTGAAGTAATCTTACCTGGCTGTCCAGAGTTTAACCTGGAGAGGTGTTCACGGGTACCTCTAAGGACTGAGTACTCTTTCTGCCTCTGAAGGTTTATTGGGAAGCTGCTGCACTACTGACAGTGTGTGCTCCCGCAAGGCAGGGGCCTTTATGACTGTCTGAAACCAAAGAAATGGGCATGTCCTGCAAATCATTGTTTTTACAGGGTATTGTACAAGATGTCTGAATTTTTGGCAGGAAAAAGAAATTTTGAAAATTTTTCCTGGTGGCACAGTGATTAAGAGCTCAACTGCTAACCGAAAGGTTGGCAGTTCAAATCCACCAGCTGCTCCTTGGAAACACTATGGGGCAGTTCTACTTTGTCCTATAGGGTTGCTATGAGTTGGAATCAACTCTATGGCAATGGGTTAGGTTTTTCTGGTTTGACACATATGTACCAATAGACCCTGGTGGGATCTCTGGAGTGTAATTAGTGGTACTTCATATGTACCACTAAACACTTAGGGTAGGCTTGTGGGAAGGGGCAAGAAAAAAAAAATCCATACTACCTACGAAAAATTCAGACACACTCAATGATTCAGCATGCTTCCACTAATGAAAACACATGGTAACAACAAAAAATTCAGAGCAGAAAATAACTGGTTCATGAAAGGGCTAAACAGGAAACATCGGCAAGTGCAGTATCATGGTAAACACAAGAACTGAAGCAAATAACCAAGGCCCACATCAAAAAGGTGTACTAGCTTCCTATGGCTGCTGCAACAAATTACCACAAACTAGGTGGCTTAAAACAACGGAAATGTATTCTCTCACAGTTCTGGAGCCTCAGGTGTCTAGGGAATAATTCGTTCCTTGCCTCTTCCAGACTCTGGTGACTGTCAGCATCACTCCAACCTCTGCCTCCATCTTCAGACTGCCTTCTTTCTTAAGACGCCACTTGCAATTGCATTTAGGGCCCACCTGGATAATCCAGGAAAATCTCCTTAATAAAACTTAATCCCATCAGAGGTTCCAGGGAATAGGACCTGATATTCTTGGGGGGGGGGGGGCATTATTCTACCTACCCCAAATGAGTTGTCTACTTCTACATTTTAAATCTGGCTATAGGTATTCTGGAAAAATGTACAGCGCGTGGATGTCGCACGGAGTAACTTTCTTTTCCTGAAACCACTGAGACAAGTATTAGCCGTGAGAACGGCTAGTGTTTACAAAACACCTACTTTAGACCTCTGTATCAAGCACCTTACTAGTCTTCATCAGTTATTTTGGAATTATCAAGATCCCCATTTTACAGATGACAAAACGGAGGTTTAATTAGGTAATATAATTAGCCCAAGATCACAAAATACGTGGCAGAGAAATGACTCCGGAGCTCCTTGTATCTCCCAGCGGAAGTAAATTTAAGGGAAGCTGTTTGATGCTCATCCTCAAAAACTACAAGAATTTTTAAATTGCAATGTCAGTTTCAAATCTTGCCCAGGTGACTACAGGCTGGCCCCAAATGACAAAACTCCTTGAACTCATGAACGCCAACCAAGGAAAGCCATCTTAGACTATAGTTCGGAGGTCCCAAAGGACTTCCCTTTCTTTCCATCCTTCCTGATGCCATATGCTAGGATTTCATCCTTCTCTCCTTCCCCTTCTTTCTCTAGCTCTTCAACTTGCCTGCTCTCAGGAACCACATCTCCAATTTGTACCCCTTGCCCTGACATTCATTCTGCTCTGGCTCCAGGATGGGTGATGCTATGGGGCTACTTTTCTGCCTCCCACCTCCCCCACTGTAGCTGACATGCAGTTTTGTCCATCCGGCATCCCTTCCTTGATTCTTTCCCCTCCCATTCTAAAATGTGCCCAATTGGTCCATGAGATTTAAGTGGCGCTGGCCCTGCCTCCTCCCTCACCCCCATCACCACAACCCTGACAATTCAGAGTCCTCCAAAGCACTAGCTACAGCAACTAGTTCAGGGAAGGTGACCCACTTCCCATCAGAGTTCTCCCTGGGACTCTGACCAGAGGTATCCAGACAGGTACAGTACTATGTCGTTCTGTGGGATCATAAGGTCTAAGGACGACGCAGATTTGGGGTTGCTGGTGTCATTTTGATGTCACATGGAGAAAGCCTGACTGAGAATAAAGACAATTAGAGATCAGCAGTTTTGGGGCTTGAGAGAGAAAGGGTCCTGACCGGGGCCAGCTTCATGCTCATGTGCCTATGTGCTCACACAGGGTACAAGCACACTGGGCCTCACAGCTGATTTAATGATCTACTGTCATCGCCTTGAAATTCTTAACCATTTTCCAACAAGGGCTCCCACATTTTCATTTTGCAATAGGCTTTGCAAACTATGAAGCCAATTCTAGTCCTGAAATCACCATTTGAGCCCCTGGATCCAGTCAGACCTGAAACTAGCATAACCTTTAGGCCTCCCAGCTATATACAATAAACAGCCTCTTTTCCATAGGCTGGAGTCGGTGGGTGGTACAAACAGTTAACGCACTTGGCTACTAACCAAAAGGTTAGAGGTAAAATCCACCCAGAGATACCTCACAAGAAAGGCCTGATGATCTGCTTCCAAAAGGTCACAGCCTTGAAAACCCTATCGAGCACAGTTCTACTCTAAAACACATGGGGTCTCCACGAGTCGGAATCAGCTCAACAGTATGAAGTGTGTGTTTGACTCACAATCAAAAAAGTCCTGCCTAACACAGCTTCTGAGTCCACCCTTCTCCCACCCACAACCTGCAGACACTAGCTCCACTCAGCCCTCCCTGGTCATCTCTCCATTATCCTCCAGTCAATCCATTTCCCGCATCATCCTAAAAACCTCGGTCTGATCCTCTGCCCCAGTTGCTCAGAGTCTGGATTTTCCTCAGAAATACAGACAAATCAATCTTCTATGTACATAAGACTCACCTTTATCACCTAATACTATGGGCCAATGGGGGAGGCAGAAAAAAGAGGTGAGAGATTTATTAATTTAAAAAATATTTACTGAACAGCTATTTACTGAATAGCTACCGTAAGATAAGAGCCTAGGTGGTGTCAACAGTTAACACACTCAGCTGCTAAACAAAACGCTGGCAGTTTAAGCCTACCCAGAAGCATCTCGGAAGAAAGGCCTGGTCATCTAGTTCCAAAAAAATCAACCAACCAAAATTCTCTGGATCACAGATCTGCTCTGACACACATGGGGTTGCCATGAGTTGGAGTCTGTTCGACAGCAACCAGTTGTTTTGTTTGTTTCTTTGTTTTTTCCATGAGATAAGAGACCTTTTTTCATCTGTAACTGAGAGCAGAAAACACCCTTAGAAAGCCTCAAATCAGCCATACCCTTCTTTCAGAATCAGACAGGCAGAGAAGCTTTCTATGCTATAGTAGCAAGGGGGGAAAATAGCCAATTAGAAGCCAGATATGGAAGGAATAGAAAGGAGAACACTCAGGTCTTCCCTGAAGTTTCCAGAAGGAGTAATACAAAACCAAGAAGCATCCCTGGAGGTTTACACAGAGCCCCATCCACCCCCAAGATTCTCCATTCCCACCCTCAGCACTTCCACACCTGCCTGCAGGACACCCCTAAACCCCATCAGGGCCTGCAGCCTGGCTCTTGACAGAGAGAAAAAGAGGTCCCCTGGCATTTAGCCCCACAGAAAAATGTCAGCTCCTTGAGAGAAATCTTCATCTTGGTGAGGACAACATGATAGGTTTTGTTAATGGAAACATTGTTCCATTCCATGAGAGGGGAGGACACATAACCTGTAATCCTAAGTGAGAATTCAAAGATAATTTTCCCACAGAAACATCTCTAGCTTGATAGTCATACTCTAAACTAGCCTAAGCACCGCCCTTGGCCTCTGGACTGAGTTTCCCTCTGAGGCAGTGGAATAGACAGCTGGGTTTGAACCAACTGTGGGAATTAAACTTCAATTAGCTCATTGTGACCGTTAATGTTGTGTGTCAACTTGGCTGAGCCATGATTCTCAGCAGTTGGCAGTTACGATGTAGTTTGACAGCTGTGTAATGATGTAATCACCTCTATGATGAGATCGCATATAATGTAATTACCTCATGATGAGATCTGCTATGAGTAGCCAATCAGTTAAAAGGGAGTTTCCTTGGGGGTGTGGCCTGCATCCAATATATACGGACCTTCTGGAAAAGCTCACTGACTTTTGCTCTGCTCTGGATCCTACATTTGGCTCATTAACATATGACCTCCAGTTCCTGGGACTTGAGCCAGCAACCTGCCATCTGATCTGTGGATCTTGGGTTCATCAGCCCCTGTAGCTATGTGAGTCAGGAGAAGCCTCCAGACTGATGTCTGACTCACAGACTTGCAACTTGCCAGCCTCTACAATCAAGGATTCATACTGAATCATTGATATATGAATCAACTGAATCATACATACAGTTCATATATACAAAACCAAAAGCCAAACCCACTGCTGTCGAGTCAATTCTCATAGCAACCCCATAGGGTTTCCAAGGCTGTAAATCTCTGTGGAAGCAGAACGCCACATCTTTCTCCCACAGAGCCACTGGTTGTTTGGAATCACCAACCTTTTGATCAGCAGTCCGTCACTTTAACCACTGTGCCACCAGGGCTCCTTTTTTTTTGTGTGTGTGTGTGTCTCTGTGTGTGTGTGTGTGTGTGTATGCGCACGCATGTATGCTGTCAAGTCGCTTCCAACTCATAGTGACCCTATGTACGGCAGAACTATAAACACTGCCTGGTCTTACACCATCCTCACAATCTTCATTATGCTTGAGCCCATAGTTGCAGCCAATGCGTCAATCCATCTCGTTGAGGTTCTTCCTCTTTTTCACTAACCCTGTACTTTACCAAGCATGATGTCTTTCTCCAGGGATTGGTCCCTCCTGATAACATGTCCAAAGTACATGAGATGAAGTCTCACCATCCTTGCTTCCAATAAGCATTCCAGCTGTACTTCTTCCAAAACATATCTGTCCGTTCTTCCGGTAGTCCGTGGTATACTGAACATTCTTCACCAACACCATAATTCAAGGCATCAATTCTCTGTCCAGCTTTCACATGCTTATGAAGTGACTGAAAACACTATGGCTTGGGTCAGGTGCACCTTAGTCCTTAAAGTGATAGCTTTGCTTTTTAACACTTTATTAAAAGAGATCTTTTGCAGCAAATTTGCCCAATGCAAAACATCGTTTGATTTCTTGACTGATGCTCCCATGGGCGTTGACTGTGGATCCAACAAAATAAAATCCTTGACAACTTCAATATTTTCTCCGTTTATCATGATCTAGCTGTGAGGATTCTTGTTTTCTTTATTTTGAGGTGTAACCCAAACTGAAGACTGTGGTCTTTGATCTTGATCAGTAAGTGCTTGAAGTCCCCTTCACATTCAGCAAGAAAGGTTGTATAATTTGCATATCAAAGGTTGTTAATGAGTCTTCCTCCAATCCTGATGCCACATTCTTCTTCATATAGTCCAGATCTCGGATTATTTGTTCAGCATACAGACTGAACAAGTATGGTGAAACGATACAACCCCAACACAAAGTTCTCCTGATTTTAAACCATGCTATTCCCTTGCTCTGTTCGAATGTCTGCCTCTTGGTCTAAGTAAAGGTTCATCATGAACACAATTAAGTGTTTTGGAATTTCCTTTGCAAGGTTATATTAATGACATTTTTCAATAATCTCCACATTCTGTTGGATCACCTTTCTTTGGAATGGGTACAAATACGGATCTCTTCCAGTAGGTTGGCCAGGTAGCTATCTTCCAAATTTCTTAGCATACGCAAGTGAGCACTTCCGGTGCTGCATCCATTTGCTGAAATATCTCAACTGATATTCCATCAATTCCTGGAGCCTTGTTTTTCACCAATGCCTTCAGTGCAGCTTGGACCTCTTTCTTCAGTACCATGGTTCTTGATCATATGCTACTTCCTGAAATGGTTGAATGCTGGCAATTCTTTTTAGTACAGTGACTCTGTGTATTCCTTACATCTCTTTGGATGCTTCCTGTGTCATTTAGTATTTTCCTGGTAGACTCCTTTAGTATTGCAACTTGAGGCTTGAATTTTTTCTAAAGTTCTTTCAGCTTAAGAAATGCCAAGCGTGTTCTTCCCTTTTGGTTTTTTATCTCCAGGCCTTTGCAGAGTTCATTGTAATACTTTACTTTCTCAAGTCACCCTTTGAAATCTTCTGTTCAGCTCTTTTACTTCATCATTTCTTCCTTTCACTTTAGCTACTCTACGTTCAAGAGCAACTCTGAGTCTCTTCTGACATCCATTTTGATCTTTTCTTTCTTTCCGGTCTTTTTAATGACCTCTTGCTTTCTTCATGTATGATGTCCTTGATTCCATTCCACAACTCATCTGGTCTTGGGTCATTAGTGTTCAATGTGTCAAATCTTATTCTTGAGATGGTCTCTAAATTCAGGTGGGATACACTCAAGACCATACTTTGGCTTTCATGGACTTGTTCTAATATTCTTCAACTTAAACTTGCGTATGAGCAATTGATGGTCTGTTTCACAGTCGGCCCCTGGTCTTGTTCTGACTGATGATATTGAACTTTTCCATCATCTCTTTCCACAGATGCAGTCAATGTGATTCCTGTGTATTCCATCTGACAACATCCATGTGTATGCTGTTGTTGCTACATGCTGTAGAGTCAGTTACGATTCATAATGAACCTATGTACAGCAGAACGAAACCCTGCCTGGTCCTGTGTCATCTTCACAATCGCTGTTTACTTGACTCCATTGTTGCAGACACTGTGTCAATCCATCTTGTTGAGGGTCTTCCTCTTTTTCGCTGCCCCTCTACTTTACCAAGCATGATGTCTTTCTCCAGGGACTGGTCCCTCCTGATAACAAGTTCAAAGTATGTGAGACGAAGTCTTGCCATCCTTGCTTCTAATGAGCATTCTGGCTGTACTTCTTCCAAGATAAATCTGTGCGTTTTTCCAGCAGTCCATGATATGTTCCATATTCTTTGCCAACACCATAATTCAAAGGCACCAGTTTTTCTTCAGTCTTCCTTATTCATTGTCCAGCTTTCACAAGCATATGAGGCAATTGAAAACACCATGGCTTGGGTCAGGAGCACCTTAGTCCTTAAAGTGACATCTTTGCTTTTCAACATTTTAAAGAGATCTTTTGCAACAGATTTGCACAATGCAATCTTTCATTTGATTTCCTGACTGCAGCTTCCATGGGCATTGATTTTTGATCCAAGTAAAATGAAATCATTGACAACTTCAATATTTTCCCCGTTTATCATGATGTTGCTTATTAGTCTAGTTGTGAGGATTTTTGTTTTCTTTATGTTGAGGTGTAATCCATACTTAAGGCTGTGGTCTTTGATCTTCATCAGTAAGTGCTTCAAGTTCTCTTTGTTTTCAGCAAGCAAGGTTATGTCATCCGCATATCACAGGTTGTTAAATGAGTCTTCCTCCAATCCTAATGCAACATTTTTCTTCATATACTCCAGCTGCTCAGATTATTTCCTCAGCATACAAACTGAATAAGTATGGTGAAAGGATACAACCCTGACGCACACCTTCCCTAATTTTAAACCATGCAGTATCCCTTTGTTCTGTTAGAACGACTGTCTCTTGGTCTATGCACAGGTTCTGCATGAGCACAATTAAGTGTTCTGGAGTTCCCATTCTTTGCAAAGTTATTCATAATTTGTTATGATCCACACAGTCAAATGCCTTTGCATAGTCAATAAAACACAGGTAAACATCTTTCTGGGATTCTCTGCTTTCATCCAAGATCCATCTGACATCAGCAATGATATCCTTCATTCCACATCCTCTTCTGAATCTGGCTTGAATTTCTGGCAGTTCCCCGTTGATGAACTGCTGCAACTGCTTTTGAATGATCTTCAGCAAAATGTTACTTGCCTGTGATATTAACGATATTGTTTGATAATTTCCACATTCTGTTGGATCACTTTTCTTTGGAATGGGCACAAATATGGATCTCTTCCAGTCAATTGGCCAGGTAGCTGTCTTCCAAATTTCTCAGCATAGATGAGTGATTCGATTCCTGTGTACTCCATCTGGCAACATCTACGTGTATAGTCACCATTTATGTTGTTGAAAAAGGTATTTGAAATAAAGAAGTCATTGGTCTTGCAAAATTCTATCATGCAATATCTGGTGTCATTTCTATCACCAAGGCCATATTTTCCAACTACTAATCCTTCCTCTTTGTTTCCAACTTTCACGTTCCAATGGCCGGTAATTATCAACGCATCTTGATTGTGTGTTTGATCAATTTCAGACTGCAGAAGTTGTTAAAAATCTTCAATTTCTTCATCTTTGGCCTTAGTGGTTGGTGCACAAATTTGAATAATAGCCATATTAACTGGTTTTCCTTTTAGGTGTATGGATATTATCCTATCACTGACATCACTGTACTTCAGCATAGATCTTGAAAAGTTCTTTTAGACTATGAAAACAACCCCATTCCTCTTCATCATTCCTGGTACAGTAGACCATATGATTATGATTCAAAATGGCCAATACCAGTCCATTTAAGCTCATTAATGCCTAGGATATTGATGTTTATGCATTCCATTTCATTTTTAATGACTTCCAATTTCGTAAGATTCATACTTTGTACATTCCATGTTCTGATTATTACTGGATATTTGCAGCTGTTTCTTCTCATTTTGAGTTGCGCCACACAATCAAATAAGGTCCCAAAAGCTTGACACCATCCACGTCATTAGGGCAGACTCTACTTTGAGGAGGCAGCTCTTCCCCAGTCATATTCTGAATGCCTTCCAACCTGAGGGGTTCATCTTCTGGCACTATATCAGACAATGTTCCGCTGCTATTCATAAGGTTTTCACTGGCCAATTTTTTTCAGAAGTACACTGCCAGGTCCTCCTTCTCAGTCTGTCTTATTCTGGAAGCTCAGATGAAAACTGTCCACCAAGGGGGGTGACCTTACTGGTATGTGAAATAGCAGTGGCAAAGCTTCCAGTCACAAAAACACACAAGCTACCACAGTACAACAAACTGACGGACACATGGTATATATATGTACACACATATATATGTATGCATATATTATACAAACACTTCACTGGTTTTGCTTCCCTAGAGAACCCTGCCTAAGACATCTGGTACCAAGAATGGTTCTAGAGAAACAACACTGAAAAGATGAGTTTTCTAAACTGGTTTTCAAGTTTGGTTAGTCTTAAAAGATGTTGATTACTCTGCTTCCAGTAGAAAAAAGGGCACCGCTAACCCATGGCATGAGGTGGCAATAGAAATACACAAAATATTACCACCAACAGATCAAGTATTGGTGAGTGGTGAGGTTCTGGGTGATCGCATGTTTGATACCTTTCTACATTTTGTCAGAATGAGAACTATAAAGAAGCTGGTTGGTCCTACTTTCACTAGACAAAGTGGTGAAAAAAAGAGATGAGTTCAGGCCTTCAGAGTTAAAGCTCAAGTGCCATATAAATGACCGCCAAGTTTACCACCTGTGCCCTGAAAGAAAGCCTTATTTCTTGTAGTAACAGAGCTGTTATTGCTGAAAATCAAACCCAGAGTCTTATCGTAAGAGTGGCTGAATTACAATGCCAACTGAATTCCCAACCACAAGTGGTGTCTGAAGCTAAAATGAGGGCACTGACTGGGAAGAAATGGGATACTAAAACCTGGGATGGAGACACATAGGCAGATAATCAGGAAGCTGGGGACACTAAGCCCCTAAATTCCATTGACTTGCTCCTGCTAACAAAACCATTACTACCTCCACCTAATGCCTTTTTTCCTTCCTGTTTTGAAGGACAACCAGAAGCAGTCTGCCTTCAGCTGACAAGGCCAACAATACACCTTCAGTGTCCCACCTCAGGGCTGTTATCAACTCTTCAGTCCTGTGTCGTAATTTAGTCTGCAGGGACCTTGATCGCCTTTCTCTTCCACAAGATGTCACAATGGTCCATTATATTGATGACATTATGCTGACTGGACCTAGTTAGGAAGAAGTGTCAACAACTCAGGACTTACTGATAAAACACTTGCATGCTAGACAGTGGGAAATTAATCCAACAAAAATTCAGGCACATTCCACCTCAGTGAAATTTCTACGCGTCCAGTGGTGTGGGGCATGTCAAATTATTCCTTCTAAAGTGAAGGATATTATTGCATCTGACCCCTCCCACAACTTAAAAGGAGGCACAACACCTAGTGGGCCTCTTTGGATTTTGGAGGCAACACATTCCTCATTTGGGTGTGCTACTTCAGCCTATTTACCAGGTGACTCAAAAAGCTGCTAGTTTTGAGCAGGGCCCAGAACAAGAGAAGGCTCTGTAAGAGCTTCAGGTTGCCATGCAAGCCACTCTGACACTTGAGTCATATAATCCAGCTGATCCAATGGTGATGAAGTGTCAGTATAGACAGAGATGCTGTTTGGAGTCTATGGTGGGCCCCTATTGGCAAAACACAGCCCAAATCCTTAGGATTTTGGAGCAAAGCCCAGCCGCCCTCTGCAGACAACTACTCTCTGTTTGAGAAACAGCTTTTGGCTTTTCACTGGGCCTAGTAGAGACTGAACACTTAACCATGGGCCACCAAGTCATCATGCAGCCTGAGCTGCCCATCATGAACGGGGTGTTGTCTGACCCAAGGAGCCATAAAGTCGAATGTGCACATCAGCACTCCATCATTAAATGGAAGTGGTATATACGAGATTGGGCCCTAGCAGGACCTAAGGCACAAATAAGTTGCATGAGGAAGTGGCCCAAATGCCCATTGTCTCCACTCCTGTCACATTATCTTCCATCTCCTAGTCTGCACCTATCAACTCATTGGGAGTTCCTTATGATCTACTAACTGAGGAAGAGAAAACTTTTGCCTGGTTTACAAATGGTTCTGCAGGATATGCAGGCACCACTTGAAAACAGACAGTGGCAGCACTATAGCCGCTTGCTGGCTCCTCCCCGAAGGACAATGGTAAAGGGAAATCCTCCCAAAGGGCAGAACTTTAAACAGTACACCTGGCTGTTCACTTTGCTTGGAAGGAGAAATGGCCAGATGTGCGACTGTATACCAGTGCAGAGGAGCTAGATCTGGGTTTGAATCAGCTTTGGGAATTTAACTTCAGTTGGCTCATTTTCATGGTTAATATTGTGTATCAACTTGGCCGGGTCATGATTCTCAGTAGTTTGGCAGTTATGATGTAGTTTAACAGTTGTGTAATGACGTAATGACTTCCAAGATGAGATCTGATATTATGCAATTACCTCCATGATGAGCTCTGCAATGAGTAGCCAATCAGTTGAAAGGGAGTTTCTTTGGGGGTGTGGCCTGCATCCATTATAGGTCGACTTTCTGGCAAAGCTCGCTGGCTTTTGCTCTGCTCTGAATCCTACATTCAGCTTGTCAACATCTGACCTCTCGTTCTTGAGACTTGAGCCAGCAGCCTGCCATCTGACCTGTGGATCTTGGGTTCATCAGCCCCTGCAGCTATGTGAGTCAGGAGAAGCCTCCAGCCTGACCTCTGACTTGTCAGTCTCTACAACCACAGGAGCCATTTCATTGAGATAAATCTCTTTTTGTATATATATATATACATACGCTTCACTGGTTTTGCTTCTCTAGAAAACCCAGCCTAAGACACTCATCTATAAAATGGAGGTTAACATGGTAGCTAACCATGGGTTTGCTGCAGGGATTTCCTGAAACAGCCCATGTGGAACAGTTAGCACAGGGCCTGGTGCTGTTACTCAGAAGATGAACACAAACAACTTATGGATGGAACACCACTTATTAAAAAGTAAGGGGGTCTTCCCGCATTCCAGTTGAAAACAGCTTTGCTTTTCTATTTTAAATATGAATACTTAGATCAATGCTCATTTAATAAAATGAGAAATCTTATCCAAAGTGCACTACTAATTATAGTTAATATTTACATAGCACTATTTTTTCAAATAAGTTTTAAATGTATTTTACACATTATTATCAAATGTGAATTATGCAACGTGCAAAGACCTGGAGATAGAAAACCAAAAGGGAAGAACACGGTCGGCATTTCTCAAGATAAAAGGACTGAAGAAAAAATTCAAGCCTCAAGTTGTAATAGTGAAGGAATCTACAGGGAAAACATTAAATGACACACGAAGCATCAACAGAATATGGAAGGAATACACAGAGTCACTGTACCAAAAAGAACTGGTCAACATTTAACCATTTCAGGAGGTAGCATATAATCAAGAATTGATGGTACTGAAGGAAGAGGTCCAAGCTGCACTGACGGCGCTGGTGAAAAATAAGGCTCCAGGAATTGACAGAATACCAACTGAGATGTTTCAACAAACAGATACAGCACTGCAAGTGCCCACTTGTCTATACCAAGAAATCTGGAAGAAAGCTACTTGGCCAACCAACTGGATGAGATCCATATTTATGCTTATTCCAAAGAAAGGTGATCCAACGGAATGCGGAAATTATCAAACAGTATCATTAATATCACAGGCAAGTAAAATTTTACTGAAGATCATTCAAAAACAGCTGCAGCAGTACATTGACAGGGAACTACCAAAAATTCAAGCTGGATTCAGAAGAGGATGTGGAACAACAGATATCACTGCTGATGTCAAACGGATCTTGGGTGAAAGCAGAGAATACCAGAAAGATGTTTACCTGTGTTTTATTGACTATGCAAAGGCATTTGATTGTGTGGATCATGACAAATTATGAATAACACTGCAAAGAATGGGAATTTCAGAACACTTAATTATGTTCACGAGGAATCTGTACATAGACCAAGAGGCAGTCGTTTGAAGAGAACAAGGGGACACTGCATGGTTTAAAATCAGGAAAGGTGTGCATCAGGGTTGTATCCTTTCATCATACTTATTCAATCTGTATGCTGAGCAAAAATAATCCAAGAAGCTGGACTATATGAAGAAGAACGTGGCATCAGGATTGGAGGGAGACTCATTAACAACTGCGATATGCTGAAAACAAAGAGGACTTGAAGCACTTACTGATGAAGATCAAAGACCACAGCCGTAAGCATGGATTATACCTCAACTTAAAGAAAACAAAAACCTCACAACTGGATCAATAAGCAACATTATGATAAACAGAGAAAATACTGCAGTTGTCAACAATTTCATTTTACTTGGATCCACAATCAATGTCCATATAAGCAGCAGTCAAGAAATCAAACAACGCACTGCATTGGGCAAATCTGCTACAAACGCCTCTTTAAAGTGTTAAAATGCAAAGATGTCATTTTAAGGACTAAGGTGCTCCTGATCCAAGCCATAATGTTTTCAATTGCCTCGTGTGCATGCGAAAGCTGGACAATGAACAAGGAACATCAAAGAAGAACTGATGCCTTTGAATTATGGTGCTGGCAAAGAATTCTGAATATACCACGGACTGCCAAAACAACAAACAGATTTGTCTTGGAAGAAAGACAGCCAGAATGCTCATTAGAAGCAAGAATGGTGAGCTTTCATCTCACATACTTTGGACAGTTATCAGGAGGGACCAATCCCTGGAGAAGGACATCATGCTTGGTGAAGCACAGGGTCAGCAAAAATGAGGAAGACCCTCAACAAGATGGACTGACACAGTGGCTGCAACAATGGGCTCAAGTATATCAACAGTTGTGAGGATGGCACAGGACCAGACAGTGTTTCGTTCTGTTGTACACAGGGTCACTAAGAGTCGGAACTGGCTTGATGGCACCTAACAACGGCAGCGCAATAATAATCAGAATTTTTTAAACCTTTTTGTAGAGACAGGCAATCAGTTCAACAGAGCCTTACTCCCCTCCTCTATAAAATGGTAGGTTGAGAAAACACGGCTCTTGAAGACCCTTTCAGTTGTCTAATCTTGACCACAGAGGTCCCCAAGTCAAGCCCACCATCTGCAAGTACAGCTCAGCTAAAACACACCATAGAGAAGAGTTGCCCTTCTCTTTTGAAAGACCATCAGGAAAGGAGATTTCACAAGATCAGAGGGCCCTTCAAAGCCATGTTTTTACTATCAAACTGAGTAATGAGAAATGTCAGACGGAAAGATAAAAGGAAAACCTGAAATGCATTCAGTTGCAAAAAAGAAAAGAGAGAGAGAGAGGCTTGGCAAAAACCATTCATAATATCAGCAGTAGAATGAGACGATCACTAGCAATAGATCAGAAGGAGTCACGTACTTGTTCAGGTACATATGGCAGAAGGCACACAATGGCATCTTTTCTGTATTGACACACTCAGGAATCTGAGCTCTGTGTGGAGTTACCCTGTCACTGACACCACCTTCTAACATGAGAGGTACTTCCTGAAAATAACAACTTTGAAGAGGCTCCCTGGTGGGATACAACTACTGGTCTCTACTCAACCAGAACAAAAGAGAAAGAAAGGAACCAAAGACTCCAAGAAGAAAGTAGTATACAAGACTAATAGTCTACATGAACCACGGCCTCATCTACACTGAGACCAGATGAACTAGACAGCGCCTGGCTATAATTACTGACTGTTCTGATCAGGGCCACAATAGATGGATTCTGATAAACCCCCAAAAGCACTGCTGTCAACTCAATTCCAACTCATAGTGACCCTACAGGACAGAGTAGAACTGCCCTATAGGGTTTCCAAGGCTGTAATCTTTACAGAAGCAGAATGCCACATCTTTCTTCCGCGGAGTGGTTGATGGGTTCAAACTGCCAACCCTTTGGTTAGTAGCTGAGTGCTTAACCACTGTGCCACCAGGGCTCCTATGGATCCTGATAGAAGGGGAGAAAAAATGTAGAAAAGAACTCAAATTCTTAAAAACTCCAGACTCACTGGACCAGCTGAGACTAGAGGACTCTCCAAGACTGTCACCCTGAGATATTTTTTAAACTTTAAACCAAAATTATCCCTTGATGCCACCTTTTAGCTAAATAACAGGATGGGACATAAAATAAAGCATATCCTCCATAAGTAATAAGCTCCTTTAAAAAATCAACTATATGAGTCCAAAAGGTCAAAAATTAAAGCAAGGATGAGAATGTTGGCAGTAGGGAAACTAGAGTACTAGAAATGGTACAACCAGAACAGAATGAGTAAGAATGATGACACACAGTAAAAAATGTAACCAATATCACTGAATAATCTGTGTAGAAATTACTTAATGGGAATCTGATCTGCTGTGAAAACTTCCACCTTAAACACAATAAAATATTATTTAAAAAAAAAAGAAGCTCCCTGGTGGACCTCCCTTCCGTGTCCTGAAAAGCTAAGAACTTAACAGATGTAGCTGGTGTCTTCATTACCCCAAATCCCACTCCACAGGGAAAAAGGACAGAAAACAAGTGTCTTAGAAAAAAATTATTCAGTGTTCTTCTGAGAATCTGTCTTTATAATCCAATGATCCAATTGAGGGCTTAAATAAAAGGGAAGGATTATTGGAGGATGCTTCAGATGCCTTATGATTTGTGATTTTATTATTCTTAAAATAAAATTTAATGTTTTCAACTTTGACCACAGATCTGAATGCTTTAATTCATGACTGTGCCTTATTACTCTACTGAAATGGTATTTTTCCATTCTTCAGTAAACACTTGTGGTTAAAGCAAATCCAAATCCTCCAAAGCATAACCAAAGCATACCCTTCCCAGCCAAACCAAAAAGCCAGCACCATCCATCACCTGAATGAAGGGCCTTACCACCAAACAGACCCCCAAGTCCAAATCTTCTCGAGCCTCAAAAACACATCTCAAACACTTCCTACTCTAGCATTTCCCCAAAGAAGAGCAACTTCCCTCCCTCAAATCCTCATTACTCCAGACTGAGAGTCACTTGAAGATATGACCATGTTTTATTCATTTTTGTACCTCCAGTGCTCGGGCAAGTGGCTGACACACAGAATGTGTTCAAATAGATGCTTGTCAGATCAATGAATGAGCCTTGAGTCTGGGCCACTCTTCTGGAATTTACACATTCTTTCTAGCATTTATTTTCTATTGGTGGATAACAAACTACTACAATCTTGATGGCTTAGGACAACACACATTTATTATCTCAGTTTCTGTGGGTCAGGAGTCTAGGCATGGCTTAACTAGGTCCCGTGCTTCAAGGTCTCTCAAAGCTGCAGTCAAGGTATTGGTCAGGCTGTAGTCTCATCTGAGGCTCAAATGGGGAAGAATCTTCTTTCAAGATCATTCAGGCTATTGGCAAAATTTACTTCCTTATAGTCATAGAGCCAAGGGCCTCAGCTTGCTGTCAGCTGGATGCTGTCTCAGGTCCTAGAGGTAGCCCACAGTTCCGTGCCATGTGACCCTCTCCTGAGGCACTTCACAACATGGCAGCTTACTTCAGCAAAGCCAACAGGGAGCCTCTAAGTCCAGTCTGCTATGGCAGAATCATACAGCATAACTTAATCAAGGAAGTGACATCCCATCACCTTTGTCATATTTTATCCAGCTAGGAGCAAGTCACAGGTTCTGCCCATACTCAAGGGGAGGGGATTATACAAGGGCATGACTCACCTGGGGTCACCTTAGGGTGTGTCCACCACATTCTTAGTGTTATAATCATCTTGATCCTTTCACTGGACTGTAAGCTCTGCAGAGCAGGAGGGGGGTTATTTTTCTTACTAGTCTTTTTAGCCCATAGCACAAGACCTACTATATAGTAGGCACTTCATAAAAAGTTAGTGAAATAAAATGAAAGGCTGAAGCAAAAATAAGAAACAGACCCCTAAGGACATGTGCAGAAATAACTCAGCTATAAAAATATTAGCAGTTGTTTAAGAAAAAAAAAAAATGTTTACCCATCTGAGACTAAAAATCAAAAACCAAACCAGCTGCTGTCAAGCCGACTCCTACTCATGGTGACTCCATGTGTCCATGTGTGTCAGAGCAGAACTGTGCTCCACAGAGTTTTCAATGGCTGATATTTCAGAAATAGATCACTAGGCCTTTCTTCCGATACTGAGAAGTTTCTTAAAAATGTGTATTTTTCTTAAAAATTTATATTTTTAAATAATTCCTCAAATTTGGTTCCTTTCAAAAATTTAGCTCTATTTTCTAGGATTATGGTCTTGTCTACATGGTATTTAAAGGTATGGATGCTTCATTAAAGTAACATGCAGGCATTCAGAAATAGTTACATGCTAGCATTAGGAAGAGAAGATAAAGTATCTGCTAATTTTAACCAGGCATAGCTATTACCATAAGAACCAATGATTTAAATAAGCTTTCTAAAACAAAATTACCTTTCTACCAGGAGAGAATATCATATTTTTTAAAGACCTTATTTTTCTTCTATAATTAGGCAAAGTGTCTGTACATTAATGTAATTTGTAGAAAGAAAAAAAGATATATAATGAAGAAAATAGTTCCTATTTTTCAGGACAACCAAACCAACTCCTTCTTGAACCCTTTCTACAAAGAGTCTTAGTCTTATAATAGACAATTCCTTTCCTAAATATACATCTAATAAAAAGTGTGTCACTGCTGAAATTCTTAACTGGGCTGTTTCCAAACATCTGATGCATTCCTCCAGCAACTTCCAGGACTGAGTCAACATGACCCCAAGAAACGTCTAACCAGCACTGCCTTGTCCCCTCGCCCTCTAAATTTCCCGATCTCCACGGAAGGAAGTGTGTCCCTGCCAATGCTGAGGGCATGTTCTGGACAACATCTTGCTCTTTGTTTTACTTTTAAACTATTTTAGAAGTGAGTTAATGGTACCTGCCTCAGTAATAAAATGTCACATTCACTAACTGGCTACTTTCATTAGTTTAGCAAAACTGTTCTCATCACTTCTAGCCTTTAACATTTATTTCAGCATACATACTTTAAACCCAAGGTTCTCAAACTTCAGAGTGGATCAGAAGCTGGGTGATTGTTAAAATGAGGGCTATGGGATATACCCCCAGGGGTTCGAATTCAGCAGGTCTGGGACTGGACCCAGGAACCTGCATTTGTGACACCTCCCACAGAAGGTTCTGATGGAGGGGATCTGGGCACCACATCTTGATAAGCACAGCCTTGAAAAAAATGTGAAGAAACGTGGTTTAAGCATCTTCTGTGTTATAGTACAGAATAGAACTAAGAAGGCCTAACGGTACAAACTTCGCATCTTAGAGGCTGTCACTGGATAGCAAATGGTATCTCTGGGTGTCCTCAGTGAGCATACGGTACAGAATATGTTAATATGCATGGCTACACTAAGTCAGATTCCAGGGGCACCATCTGAGACTAAGAAAACTGGTCCATTTCGCTGAGTTTTACACACATAAACTTAGGTGCCCCGGGGTAATCAAACGGTTAATGAATGTGCTCAGCTGCTAAACAAAGGGTTGGAAGTTCAAGTCTACCCAGAGGGGCTGTAAAAACTGTTTGGGGGCGGTGTCTGACCTCCTCTAACCCCACAAGGGGTAAGGAGAACCAAGATCAACATCACAAGCCTGACTTCCATGAGGCAGAGGCCAGAAAAGCCTCCTCTCTCCACCATCTTTACTAATTCTGACACCAACCATCCCTCAAATAGCACTCTCTACTTCTCTGCTGGGTTCGATAATTCATTGCAATGGCCACACAGAACTCAAAGACCATACTCACAATTATGGGGTTTATTAGGGAAGTAGCAGTTACAATTCAGGCTCAGAAACACTCAAGATACAGTTCTTCCATCAGGATAGCCTCTTCCCAGCCGGGCTCACAGGCATGCCTCTCCCTGGCCCTCAGTCTCTGCCCAAAGGCACTCAGCTTTCTCTCTGTGTGGGCTGGGAAGCCCACCATGCCGTCTCCTGCTGCGGAGTCTCTGCTGCTTGTCTCTCCTTCCATGGTGGTAGGCTCGTCCTCTCTGCTTTGGAATTGGCTCTCTTTTAAGGCAAATCTGACCAATCCCCTTGGTAGGCCACAATTACCCTATCACACAATCAGCTGGGTGGGAGTTACAAGCCCATGGCTAGAAATGCCACATACAAAAGTAATTAATCCACCACTGGGGCCTTGGAAGAAAGTCCTGGTGATCTACTTCTGAAACATCAGCCATTGAGAACTCTACGGACCGCATTTTAGGTCACAAAGCAAGTCTTGGTAAATTTTAAAAGACTGAAATCATACAAAGTATTTGCTCTGACCACAATGAAGTGAATCAATAGAAATCAACAGTAGAAAGAAATCTGAAAAATACACAAACACATGGAACTTAAAAACAACACCCTATTAAACTACCAATGGATGGACATTATGCTGAGCAAAATAAGTCAATCACAAAAGGACAAATATGGTATGACCTCACATACATAAAAAGACAAGAAACAGCAAATATATATGGACGAAAGTTTATCAGTGGTTACCAGGGATGGGAGGGAGGGGAAAAAGGGAGGCTGATGGTGATGGAAAAACCACATTGATTAAGGGTACAGTTGCACAGTCAATTATCATAATTGCTGTCAATAAGTTGTACACTTATAAAAAGTTGAACTGGCAAAAGTTATGTGATAGATACATAAATAACAAAAAAGAATAGCGGCTGAGGCTGCTTATGTACAACCAAACACCTCATGGGATTTGGTTCCTTGGTTTGGAGGTTTAAGGTCATGGTTC
The DNA here is from genome assembly GCF_000243295.1 of Trichechus manatus latirostris. Classification (NCBI taxonomy): domain Eukaryota; kingdom Metazoa; phylum Chordata; class Mammalia; order Sirenia; family Trichechidae; genus Trichechus; species Trichechus manatus. The sequence continues at coordinate 33,590,693 of NW_004443941.1, forward strand.
CATGGGACATCTCAGTTAACTGGCCTAATAATGTGTTCAGTACTTCTGTTCTACCTCCTAGTTCTTTGGTAGTGTCTGGGGTCTTATAAGCTTGCCAAGTGGCAATCCAAGGCACAACTGGTCTCTATTCACCTGGACCAACAAAGGAAGAAGGAGAGTCAGGAATAGGAGGAGGATATGGAATACATGGCTAAGTGCCTCCATGAATAACTGCTTCCTCTGCCATGAGACCAGAAGAACTAGATGGTGCCTGGCTACCATTACTGAACATTTTGATGGAAGACTCCACAGAAGAATCCTGATCAAAGGGCAGAAAATGCAGAACAGAATTTCCAATTCTCATAGACTCTAGACTTTCTGAAGCCATGGAGGGTGTATGAACCCCTGAAACTACTGCCCTGAGATAATCTTTAAACCTTGTTGTTGTTGTTGTTTGCTGCTGTCAAGTTAGTTCCAACTCATAGCTACCCTATGTACAACAGAATGAAACAGTGCCCAGTCCTGTGCCATCCTCACAATCGTTGCTATGTTTGAGCCCACCATTGCAAGCCACTGTGTTGATCCATCTTGTTGAGGGTCTTCCTCTTTTTCACTGAGCCTTTACTTTACCAAGCGTGATGTCCTTCTCCAGGGATTGGTCCCTCCTGATAACATGCCCAAAGTAAGTGAGACAAAGTCTGGCCATCCTTGCTTTTAAGAAGCATTCTGACTATACTTGTTCTAAAACAGATTTGTTTGTTCTTCTGGCAGTTCATGGTATATTTAATATTCTTCACCAACACCATAATTCAAAGGCATCTATTTTTCTTCGGTCTTCCTTATTCACTGTCCAGCTTTTGCATGCAAATGAAGATACTGAAAATACTACAGCTTAGGTCAGATGCACCTTCATCCTCAAGGTGACATCTTTGCTTTTTAACCTCTTAAAAGGTCCTGCAGGAGATTTTCCCAATGCAATATGTCGTTTGATGTCTTGACTGCTACTTCCATGGGTGTTGATTGTGGATCCAAGTCAAATGAAATCATTGACAGGTTAATGAGTCTTCCTCCAATCCTGATACCGAGTTCTTCTTCATATAGTCCAATTTCTTAGATTAGCAACTTAGAATACAGCTTGAATAAGTATGGTAAAAAGATATCACCCTGACACACATCTTTCATGATTTTAAACCATGCAGTATCCCCTTTTTCTGTTCAAACAACCGCCTCTTGGTCTACGTACCGGTTCCGCATGAGCACAATTAGGTGTTGTAGAATTCTCCTTCTTCACAATTTACCTACTTCTTTAGACAGGAATCTTAGGGGGCAGTGAGTTTATGTTAATGAAGGGGGGAAAACTCAGAAAAGGAGGGTAAGAATGGTTGCACAACTCAAAGAATGTAATCAATGTCACTAAAATGTACATGTAGAAACTGAACTGGTGTATGTTTTGCTGTGTATATTCTCAACAACAACAAAATAAAATTGAGAATAAATAACTTGGGGGAAAAAAAAAAGAACCCTACGGAGCACAGTTCTACTCTGACATGTGGGGTTGCCATGAGTCAGAATCCACTCAACAGCAACTGGTCTGGTTAAACTCATCCTTAACCAGAAGTGAGGGGAGGGAAGAGAAAAATAAGCCTCTAATCCCCAAAGCCTGGAGCCCAAAGGAGTAGACTCGTTTCTCAGCCCTCCTCCTAACTGCCCCCACTTGCCCCAACCTCATATACATCTCTGAAGCGGGGCGGGGCATGGAGGAGGAGATGGATCTCCTGCTGTATTAGAATCCCATGGAAGGCTTATGAAAACACAGATTGCTGGGCCCATCCCCAGAGTTCCTGATTCAGTACGTCTGGAGTGGGGCCTGAGAAACTGCATTTCTAACAAGTTCCCAAACTCCTTTCCCAAGTGATACTGATGCTCAAATCCCAGGACAACACTTTAAGAACCACTGGGCTAAAGCTCTGTGAAATGCTATTAAGCCAGTCTGTATTAAACGGAAGAATGGGGAAATTTTACCAGAGAAAGACCTTAACACTCAAATCTGAGCATTACAAATTGTTACACAGGGAAGTCTGTTGTCCATACATACTCTTTTAACAAACACAACTCTTTAATAGCATAATCTCACTTTCCATTGATTTAAATGAACTTCAGCTGGTCCGTCACTCAGACACATAATATGATTTGTAATGCTTATTAATCAAGAAACCTTACTTAGGGTCTACTGTATACACAGAACTGCTGTGTAGGCCAACTTCCTAACAGATAAAAAGTAAAACAAAAACACAGTCCTTGCCTTTAATTTACTTAACCAAAAAACCAAATCCACTGCTGCCAAGTCGATTCCGACTCATAGCGAACCTACAGGACAGCGTGGAACTGCCCCACAGGGTTTCCAAGGAGCAGCTGGTAGATTCAAACTGCCGACATTCTGGTTAGTAGGAGTAGCTCTTAACCACCACGCCACCAGGTCTCCCAAATTTACTTAGGATCTGTATTATTTCGCTTCAAGTTGCTAACAAATCCTGAACTAAGTTAATAGAATCTTTTCACTATCATAAAGAGAAAGAAAGAGACAGAGCTCTCTCCTAGGAAGGATTTTTTCCTCGCCAGCACTCTACTTTTAGAAGAACAAGGCAAATCACTGCGGAGGAGGGCAGTGTTAAGGTATTTTTGCTTTCTTTCAAACCAACTTCCAGGAGGTGTCTCAGAGACCATAAAGCATCAGTAAACTTGATGATCAATGTAAAGACCTGAGACACAAGATCTTTAAACATCAAAAACCCATTAAAGCACATCACACATTCTATTTTTCAAAGAAAGAAATAACACCAACACATTTTAGAAGAATTTTCCACAAACAACTAAAAATGTTTCATAAAACAACTAGAAAAACCCTATTAATAATATCACCTTATGTTTATATGGCTCTTTCATGAAGGATTTTTATGGACCTCATTTTATTTGATCTTTACTACAAAACGGGAGGTGGCTGACAGGTACTATTATCCCCACCTACAAACAGGAACCAACAGACCAGAGAAGATGAATGACACCCAAGATGCCCAGCAGAGGCTGTGGAGACCTAAGGCTGCCTCCGCTTTTCTGGGTTAACCTGATTTCTAAGTTAGATGCCACAAGGGACTCACAAAAACTCACAACAGCATCCAAATGTATTTTGATCATTTAAAAATCTCACTTTAATACACCCTAATCGTTCCCTGTGAATTTTCTATGATCATCGGATTAAGATTTTTATTATTAGTTTTTAAAAGATTTAAAATGTTGTTTTTTTTTAATTCTAGTAACATGTGAGAATCCTCACTAATCTGACTTTTACCAGGCTGTGACTAGAGACATTTCTTTTTTAACCCTCAAACTTTTGTCTTAAGCCTGGGCCTCAGCCTCTTGGCTCTGGTGAAAGTTACGCCTTTCTTCGAGATGTCAGCAGAGACACATTGGGGGAGGGTGCAATCAGCACAGGACAGGTGTGGCAACCTGGGCACAATGCAGGCATCAGGCTATGACAATAATTGTGCGTGGCCTAGGGTAAGTCATTTCACTGTTCTATATGCAGTCTTCTCATTCATAAAACAAAACAGTAACAAAGGTAATTAAAGAATTTTCTACATAAAACTTAATTTTTCCATGCCTTAAAGAAAAATGCTGATAAATACCAAAGTCTCTCTTTTACTGCATTTCTTAATAGTAAAATCCACTTTCATTTATACAGTGTATCGTCCTCTTACGATCTTATGAATGGCCTTACACAGCCTACAAGACCTAACTTGGGATCCAGCCTGTCTCCATTTTCTGTTATCACCTATTACTCTAGCCCTCAATGACAACCCAACAATACTGACCTTCTCTCTGTTCCTTCAACAGGCCAGGCCTATTCCCACCCCAGGCCCTTTGCACTATCTGTTCTATCAGCCTGAAATGCTCTTCCCCAGGCCCTTTTATATCACACAGCTCTTTCATGTCACTTTCTCACACAGACCTTCCTTGACCACACTCCCCCGACTACTACCACTCACTAGCCTATTACCCTATTTTATTTTCTTTAGTACTTAACAAGGAGCCATGATGGTGCAGTGGTTAAGCACTCTGCTGCTAACCAAAAGGTCAGCAGTTTGAACCCACCAGACGCTCTTCAGAAGAAAGATGTGGCAGTCTGCTTCCATAAAGATTACAGCCTTGGAAACCCTATGGGGCAGTTCTATTCTGTTCTATAGGGTTGCTATGAGTCGGAATCAACTCGATGGCAGTGGGTTTCTTTCAGTTTATAATACTTAACACCGCGGTACACCAGTACCTAGTACCAAGGAGCTTGGTGAAAATTCAACAAATGAATCTATTCATTGATTCCATAAAGGTTTGCTTTGTGCTTTCCAGGTGTTCAGGATAAAAATACATCTATCCTCACAGAGCTCACATTCAAACTGGGAAGCCAGACGTATAAACAAATGTTTGTGATATAACGTGAAACTGTTAAGAAAGAAAAGGATTTGCTAGGCCTGATATTCACAACAGTGACCTGAATTAGCTGGGTAATGAAGTCTCAGAGGGGTTAACTTGAAGTTTCACAGCTACTGGCAGAGGCAGGAGAAATCCCCCATCCCCTGAATCAATACAGTAAAGGATTCATTAAGGTGAGGTAATATGTCGTAGTCAATTTAAAGAGCTTTTACAATGAACACCAGGAGGGTCACCAATGGTGGGACAAGTTTCAGCAGAGCTTCCAGACTAATACAGACCAGGAAGAAATGCCTGGTGATCTATTTCCAAAAACTGTTGCTGTTGCTGTGTGCCACTGAGTCAATTCTGACTCATAGCGACCCTAAAGGGCAGAACAGAACTGTAAGCTGTTCATCTTTACAGGAGCAGATTGCTTTATCTTTTCTTCTGCAGAGCTGCTGGTAGGTTCCAATCGCTGACCATTCGGTTAGCTGCGAAGCACTTAACCGTTAACCCTATGGATCACAAAGAATCTTGTCTAATAGGAAGACAAGCCCCTAGGTTGGAAAGCAACAAGGGACTCAATCATGCTGGTGACCGTGAGGATGGCATGGGACGGGGCAGTGTTGTACATGGGGTTACCATGAGTTGGAGTTGATTCAACAGCAACTAAAAACAACCAAAGATATTTTGAAAATGCTACTTCTAACTGCTTGAGACGGTGTTAAAATTAAATACATATGGGTGAAAGGATGGAGATTCTGTTAATTAAAGATAATAAAAAAAAATCAAGTTCATATAAAACCAGAAGTCCAGTTGGAATGGTTTAGCAATCCTATAAGAAACAGATGCATTTTTAAGTTTACAAGGCAAAGAATCCTTATTATTATGTTTTCCTTACTTTATTATCATGACATCCTCTGACAACTTTTTACTGACTACACTCCATTTTCTCTGTGAGGAGTCCCCCTTAGTTCATTACCAAAATGCCTCCGGCATTTCCCCTTCAGCCACTTGGCTCTCACCTCTGAAAAACTGATCCCTTTTGTCACCAACCGCATCAATATCTCAATAACTTCCTCCAATCCGTCTTCTCATCCACTGACCAAACTCACCTTTCTTCTGGCTCAGCAGAACTAACAGCATGTACTCAAAAACCAGCCCATCCATCTCCTAATTTACAAAGCATGACATTTTGCAAACTGTTTACTTACATCCATGCCAACAATATTACTCAAATGTGGTGGAGTGAAAAAGCCACAAGGAATAATGTAGTTGGCCAAGTACAGTATTTGGGGATCTAAAATTGCAGGGAAAAATCATACAACATCCATTTTACTTAGTCCCAAATCTCTACCAGATGATGTTAAGCAGAAAGATTCTAAAATTGGCAGGGAGAAAGAAACAGTTGTCTTAAAAGTTTGGGCCATGCCAGGGCTGCCTACAGAGAGAAAGCAGGAGGGAACAGAATAAGGTGGTGTGCCCTTGAGAAAGCTGTTATAATAGTACTGTCTGCTGGGCAAGGAGAAGCACACGGAGGAAAATATGGGAAAGAAAAACGAAGGGAAATTGTTGTCAAGAGGTGAGAATAAACAAGGAAAAGTAGAATTATTTATATAGTATTTAGAGGACAGCATTTATAACACAGCAAAATCAGAGATGCTGGTTCAACTCAATCTGGCTCTGTTTGGTTAGCATTTATGAGGCAGACCCGCTATGGCAAAGCACGGAGCCTAAATGCTGAAACCACACAAAGAACACCCTACTCTCAAGGAGCCCCCGCGATGACCAGGGAACAGATTCCTCTTCCACTTGGCCCGGCCACGCACAGAGCCAAGAAAGAGTGAAATCAGAGTACTTGGGGAATGTGGAAGAGGGAGCCATGATTCTCACCAGGGGACCTGAGACACACAAAGAGGGGCATGTAAACAACAGGGGCGCCCAGGAGGAGGCAGTCCTGAGCAGGCAGGTAAAGCCGCTGAGAGCTCACACATTTGTGGAGCACTGCTAAGCCTGGGCCCTGCTCTCCAAACATTTTTCATATATTACCTCATTCAATACCTCAACAACCTCTGAATGATGGTGAGGACCTGTTCTGTGAATGGGGTGACTTAGCCCTGTCACAAGTCTCGCAGTTACGTGTCCACAGTCAAGCAGTAAGAAGTGCTGACAAAGGTTGATGTCAAGATAAACCAAAAAACCAGTTGCCACTGAGTCAACTCTGACTCATGGAGACCCCATGTGTGTCAGAGTAGAACTGAGCTCCATGGAGTTTTCAATGGCTGATTTTTTAAAAGTACATCACCAGACCTTTCTTCCAAGGCACCTCTTGGTGGACCTTAACCTCCAACCTTTCAGTTAACAGCCAAGTTTGTTAACCGTTTGCACCATCCAAGGACTTCTAATGTCAATATAGGAGCCCTGCATTCTAACTCCAAAGACTAAACTGTTAACCACTGAACTACACTGTCCCTGGGTCAGGGAAGCCAAACTGAGAGCAAGTTAGGGAAGGAGAAAAGAGAGGCAAGAAAGGTGGGGTGGGGGGAACAGAAAACATTTCCTTCTTGCACTTGGGTCCAAATGACAATGTATGCATGGAGCCTCAGTATCCAGTGGACTGTGTCTACATGACATGTTCAATACACACTAATAAACAGGGTAAATTAACAGGTGCACATGTATATACACATATAAATACAACTCTGATGTATTTTCCATAAATACCAAAACAACCAATTTGTGTCACACCAACAAATTATGTGCTATTTTCTCTCTACTAAGAAGGCAGGAAATGTTATTAGCAAAACATGCATTTAGAGCCAGAAAAGACCATAATCTCTCCCTTGTCTAAAATCATTGTGCTTAATTACCACATCAGGCAGCTTTTAAAACGTGACCTTGATGGGGTAGCTACTGGATACATTATTTTCTATATATTTGTGTATTTAAAATATTTTGTAATTAAAAATAGAATATTTAATGGGAAAAACACCCAATTTGTTCCAAAATGTGTAAATCTTTTTTAAAGACCACTTTGTTTAATTACCTATGCGTCACCAACAAGTCTGCAAATTTCCAACTGGTTAAAGAAAATTCAGCAATCTTTGACTGTATATGTATTCTCCAAAATTGAGCTAACCCAATGTTTAGGGGCTCCTGTCTTGAGGAGTTTCTAAATTGTTAAGTGTTGGTCTTGACATTTAAATTCCCACATAAAGGAGTGGGTTCCTTCTGGATCACTATTTCTCAGAAGTGTGGGCCACCTCCATCAGCATCACCTGGGGTGCTTATTAAAAACACAGATTCCTAGGTCCCACCAAGATCCTGATTTCAATAGAACATTTTAACAAACTCTTCCAGGGATTCTGTTCGTTTAAGAACCACCAATCTAGAATTGCTTTAAAACAAACCAAGTAAAACTGGCCAGAGGCATAACATGTGGCCAAGTCCTTCTCCACTCCTAATACCCCCTGGCACAGCCACAGCTCCTGAGTTAGGGAAGAAGCCAAGTTAGATCTGAAGTCACAGGTAGTGCGGCATGCAGGCCAATCAGCATCTGCCCACCTACCCTCCTGTCATTACTGGGAAATTCCAAAGTGCTCAGGGGTAACCCAACTCTGAGTGCCTCACCTCTCAAGCCCACATGCACAGTTTAGGAGATCTCCAAATGAATTTAGGCAATAAAAACCAATCCACATCAGTTAGGGCTGTCAGAAGAGTTAAGACCAAGACCCGCAGAGAGAATGCTGCAGCACTGGATAATCCAGGCTGCCCAGAGCGGTAGAAGAGAACAATGAACAAGACTACAAGATCTGGATTGGGGTCTCAGCACTCCCACTATTTGAAAAAGCAGTTGCCCTCAGGTCAATTCTGACTCATGGTGACCTCATGCTAGTCAAGAGTAGACCTGCATTCCACAGAGTTTTCAATGGTTGATCTGTCAGAAGAAGATCGCCAGGGCTTTCTTCCAAGGTGCTTCTGGGTGGACTTGAAGCTCACACCTTTTAGTTAGCAGCCAAGCTTGTAACCATTTTTGCCACCCAGATATTCCCCTATTTGAAAACCATAAACAAACAAACCTGTTGCCATAGAGTTGAGTCCAGTGACCCTATACGACAGAAGAGAACTGCCCTACAGGGTTTCCAAGGAGCAGCTGGTGGATTTGAACTGCCAATCTTTTGGTTAGCAGCCATAGCATTTAACCACTGCGCCACCAGGGCTCCAAAACCACACCCATTGCCGTCAAGTCAATTTTGACTTATAGCATCCCTACAGGACAGAGCAGAACTGCCCCATAGGGTTTCTAAGGAAGGGGGTAATAAATACTGCCTGTCTCACCTACCCCACAGTGTTGTGAAGATCAAGAAAAAGCTCTCTGTAGGCACTAAAGCACTGCACAAATTACCCTCCCCACCACCATCAGCAACTCCTCGATGTCCCATATGATCTTGCTCAGGGTTAAAAGTGTGGTGACACAGCCCTAACACTCTGAGTTGCTCTAGTCATTGCTAGGAAGGCCTTGGAAGCAAAATCTGCATTTCAGGAAACATTAATTCAAGCCCCAAACATGTCTGATTATGTGTGGAATATCCAAGACAACAAATAACAGGGTCAGAAGCAGCAAAGTCCTGTGGTTGCCAAAGGTCCTCTCAAGTCAGGTTTCCTAAAGGCAAGTGTGAGCGGAGCGGGGAAAAGCTCCAATAAACAGGCCAGGCAGAGGAGGCCGGCGTGTTCAGGCTGAGCCACGGGCTGCAAGAGAGCTTCGCAATGAACTTTAAGTACTATCGCAACACTAAATTTATGGTTCCTAAATGTTTAACTAGTGTTGAGAACACATATTTGACCCAGTGTGAACTTGACCTTTGGGTCCCTCTCCCATCACAGGTCTGTGTGTGCCATATGACAGGATTTCCCAGCCCACCTTCCCATCCCTGCTCCCAGCACTGGGGCCAGGGCGGCCCTCACAGCAGCTACCATGGTAAACCTCACTGCAGATCTATTGGCAAAGCAGCTGTCAATAGCCATACCAGGCATAAGAAGAATGTGTAATCATTCTGGGCCTGACTCAAAAGCTTGGCTAGCACAGTGTCAAGCCAAAAGGGACAGGAGAGAGCCCGAGAGAGTCATCTCAGTCACCTGGAATTCTACCACATCACACCCTTGCTGGATGAGATGCCATCTCTACCCTGGCAGCTCTGAGCACCAAGGGTACACATGGCTATGTCTCCTCTGAATACAATTTAAGGGAAATTTCTAGGATTGGCTTCTGGGGGTTCCAAAGCAGTGCAGGCTGAATGCCAGTGGAAAAGCAATGGAATATCGATTTTCTGTTTCTTGCTAAGGAGAGAACGAGTCATTTGATGTGCCATGAGTTAAGTAAGCAAAAACAGACCGTGTCCTCCCTACAGCTGGCTCCATTTCTCCTCTATTCATAGAACCTGGCACATGGTAAAAGCTAAACAGATATCCATTAAATAAATGAAAGAACCATCCATGCATTTATGGAGGGCCTACAATGTGCCATGCACCCACTTTGGATTCCTATCTGCCTCTTCTGTCCACCCCACCCTGCAGCCCAGCCTCACTCTCGTCTCCCCTTTATTCTTCTGTGTTGTCCGTTCTCTTGTCCAGTCTCCTCTTTAAAGTCTAGCACGCTGCCAATGCCTGTCTCTGGTTCACACTTACTCTGAGCCAAGCCAAACCCATTGCTGTCGAGTCAATTCTGACTCATAGCAACCCTACAAAGGGGGACAAAAAGATTGGAAGAACCAATTGGGGGATAGGCTCAGTATGGACAGTGGAAAAAATGCACAAACAAGAGGAGGCAAAAACATTATATAACCCTGTTGCCATCAAGTCGACTCCAACTCACAGTGACCCTATAGAAGAGAGCAGAACTGCCCCGTAGGGTTTCCAAGGAGCGGCTGGTGGATTCGAACTGCCGACCTTTTGGTTAGCAGCCGTATCACATATTAGGGGTTTAATCCCCCACTTAAAAGACAAAATCCCTAAACCAAAAAGCCCACCTATAAATGTGAACTCTTTGGAAAGAGGAACAAATGTGGTACCATCTGTTTTGCCCAAATATTAATTCACCCAATATTAATAACTAACATGACATATCTTGTGATATGATTTCGACTTCTAGAGATCCACACACAAACGGTGTCTGGAAAAGCAACATTAACATGCAGCTGGGCATTTCTAAACAGCGACTGGGCGGCTAGCACCCAAGGACCACCTGCATGGATGTACACATCCATTCTCTGCCCGTGTGGGTCAGCTGCCTCCTTGTTTCGCATCCCTCTGACTGGCAATTTAAGGTTCACTAAATCGCCAGTATTCAGAAGCATTTTCCTGTGGTCCATTTAAATTAAGTTTCAATCAACTAAAAACAATCCAGGCTGGCTCTATGGAGCACCTTATTTTCTTCATGGGATTAAGGAAACGCTGAATAACATGAACCCATCAAATCTCTTATACAGAAATAGTTTTCACATTAATTGGACATAATCTATACAAAAACTGAAGATCTTCAGCTAAACCCTTTAAATGATCCTCAAAACATAATGACAAGAAAAACCCTTCTTGGGTTACATATTTAAGCATGTATGGACATTTTATAATGACTACTATCTTCAGGGGGAACTTTATGTTCACATGTCATTGGTTTTTGTATTTGTGTACATAATAAACCATACCCAAGTACAATTGTTCAATATCTGTATGATAAGGAAGTAAAAGAGAGAAGAGACCACAAATCAATTTATTTTGCAATCTAAACAGCACTTCTATTCACTGAAGTAGTTACAGTCACAAAACTTGGTGTTAGGAATTATTTTTCCATTTATAATTGGGTATTTCCCCCAAAGCAGCAAGCCGTTACACAAAAAGAACTGGAGACATACAAACAATTGAATATTTAGTTTTTCTTTTAAAATAAATTGTTCAATGGTGGGAAAGAATTCAAACTACTTTAAAGCTATGATATAAAAAGGTATCCACATCTACATTATTAAAAAGAAAGAGAAAGAGATCTGGGGAAACATTAGGGAAAATAAACAAAGAAATAAATGAGACAGGATTTACTTGGCTTGATCCGATAACAAACTCTAAGAATCTTTTGTAGTTTCTTCAAGGCTTTCACACACACTCTCTTTCACCTTGATACTTGCAACAATCCTGCAAGGTAGTCAAGGTTTTAGTATCATCATTTCTGGGTGGGAAAATACAGGCTCAGAAAGATCAAGTGAATTCCCCAAGACCATACAGCTGGTGATAGCTTTAGGCTTTGAACTTGGGTCTTCTGAAACCAAGTCCAGGGGACTTTCCTGGCATCACACTGCTCAGCCACAGGCACAGGTTTCAAAGTATCAGCAGTTACCCAGTGTTACTTTCTGTTGAGCACTGATCTACCCCCAGTATCGCTTTCAAAAACACAACTATTCCCAAAAGGAATTATAATTTAAGTTTCTAGCATTTGGAACTGAATTTATTTGTGAGACTGGGCAGTATAAGAAGACTAATCTTCAGAATGCTGAAAACTATTAAAAAGCAAAATTATGCTGCATTGCTTAGATGCCAGTGCCATCCCAGGGCTACCTTATAGGAAATGGAAGAATAACTCGAACCAAAAGCTAAAAGCGTACGTTGTAGGTATTTTGAGAGTAAATGCACCTACTTCCTCTGGAACCCTACAGTAACTGTTTAACCCTAACTTTTCTGATTGGTTTGCATTCTATCGCCTCTTTCTTGCAGGGTTACCAGAATGGCAAATACAACTAAACCTAGGCACACATGCCTTGCCTCCCTCACCTGGGGAAGTATGAAGTTGTGAGTTGATTCCTCAAGATCTGGATACTCTCCCTCCAGATCCAAGAACACCTTTGGATCCCCCAAATCCCTCAGACAACATGAAAATAGATTATCCTCTTTCCAGAAGGCAGCCAGTTGCATCGTCTGTCAAGTAAACTTCTTAAAGCCTTAGAGTAACAGGTATCAAGGAGCACCTGCCCATCATCTGTGAAATCCTCTGCTGTAGTTTCAATCTTTCAGAGTCCATGGGTGGCATATACAGTTAAGCACTCAACTACATAGTAGCTGAAAGGCTGGCAGTTGGAACCCACCCAGAGATGCCTCGGAAGACTGATCTGCTTCCGAAAGGTCACAGCCTTGAAAACCCTATGGAGCAGTTCTGCTCTGCAAAAGGAGTTTCAGGTTTTAGGCAAAAGAAGCCACGTGGGGAGGGAGGTGTAATTTGATCTGATCAATTCCAAATTCAGAAAAACGCGGACACGCTATTGTACATATATTGTAAGAATTTAAAACTGAAAAACTAAGATTTAATCTAAAATGCCTATAACCTTGAACATTTCTTATCTAGTGCCTTGAGTTCAATGATTAGTAGGCTGATAGTAAGTTTGTATCTATCATTACATCTTGTGGCTCACTGTCAAATCAGAGCCCATGTGGACATTCCTTTTTTAAAAATTAAAGCCACTGTGTCAAAGCCCTTCTGTTTCCTTCAACAACTGAAGACACTTTTCAACAAGCAAGTTTACTGGAATGACGGTACTAGAAAATTTTTTTATTCATCCACCAGTATTTGAAAATCTAAACTATTTATAACTCAAAGTACTAAATTAGTACTAAATTAGATTTATTATGCCAAATACTACTAAGCAGCTGAAATTCTAAACAATTCCAATCCACATCCAGATGGTGATGTCTCTGGCTATATGCAGAGAACACCTAAGAATGACCAACTTTTTCTAAGTAGAAATAAGATTTCTTTATTTCCAATTAGCACCAGATTTGGCATAAACTTGTCAACAGGAGCCTCAGAATACATTTTAACTTAATCCTTAACTTCATAGTACATAAGGGAAATTATTTTCTGATGTTCTCACATCTATATACCTCATTAATAAATTTTTCTAAGGCTAAAACACTGCTAAGCATATGTATTAACTTTTGAGAAGCAAAAGCAGCGAAACCCCACTGGTCAGTTCTGAAGCAGGCAGAATAGTACATTCTGGCAAGCAATCAGACCTCAAGATGGAGGACTGCAGTTGCTGTTTTCAGAAAGCTTTAAAAACTACTGACGTTTTATCCCATAATACAACCAGTTACAGTCAACCTGATTCCAACTTATGGCGACTCTATATGTGTCACAGTAGACCTTTGCTCCACAGGATATTCAATGGTGATGGAGTTTCGGAAGTAGACTGCCAGTCCTTTCTTCCGAGGCACCTACAGGTGGACTCGAACCTCCAACTTTTTGGTTAGCAGCCAAATGTATTAACCATTTGCACCACCCAGGGACTCCATTCCAGAACAGGTGACCCTTTTTTCCCATTCTCCTGTCATCACCTTAAAAAATGTTTTTCACTTACTGGTATTGGTGTATAAATTAACTGTATTGGTTTTGCCATATGCCATATCCACCGATGGAATTTTTTTCCTAGCTCCTAATTCATATGTGTGACAGAATGATTAATACCTCAGTTGAGTCCTGGGGAATCTTGGATGAGTAGTCTGGTTCTATACAAGGCATTGCTGCATGTAGCATTGATACCACAACTGTCCTGATCCAAAGCTCTTCTGTGAGGTAATAAACACTGCAGGTAACAGGTGGATCATGTTTCAGACATCAACTCCTCCAGGTCAACTCTCCCAGGTCAGTGTTAGCCACTGAAAGTGACCAACGTGGGATCCCCTACGTGGACAGCCCCACTTTGCCTACTGTTCAGGGCCACTGCGAATGTGGCAACTTACGTTTGGTGCATCTCTGGGAGCCAGGGGCCTTACTCCAGCCGTGGCAGCACTGCCCTCCACAGACATTCACCCTGAAACAAAGCAAGAACCCTGAGTCCAAAAGCAGCCACACACGCTTACAAGAACTCAAACTTCCAGGGGATTCCTGAAAGCCCAGTCTACTGTCTCCTCACCCCTCTGAATTTAAGAGCCCTAGTGGGTACCCAGGATGCCCAACCCAAAGCTGCCCAGGTTGGTTATCCTGTATCAGGGAAGGGCAGGAGAACCAAAACAGTCTGCATAATCCAGAGCTAGACAGGAGGGAAGAGGTCCAAATAAATGTTTTAAAGCCCAAAATTAAAGTAGAGCCAAGTTTATTTTGTATATTATTTGCGCCCACATTTTAAGTTGAAACTGAGTTTCAGACAGGTGTCCAAAAACGGGTGAGGTCACAGGCCTGAAACCACCCCTGGAAAAAAAAAAAGCCAAGTAAGCAAAACAAGTTTTCCCCCACACTCCCAACCTGTGATTAACAGGGGTCGGAGCCCCCCGCGGGAAGATGCTTACAAGATCCCAATACCAGAAACTTTTCAACAAAAAACTTTGTCAGTGCTAAGACCACCCTCCCCTCAAAGAAAGTAGACCCCACAGGTGCAGGGAAGCCCAATTCTACAATTTCCACGCTGCTGAAAAGTTCTAGGCCACAAAACAGGAGCTAGATCTTTACAGTCAGCCTGCCCCAAAACACTAGCTAGAGTAAAATTAAAATTGAGTTGCAGAGAGCAGTTTAATTGATGCCAGGGATCGGGTTGTAGTGATTTCACGTTTATGCACATCTCCAAGTAGTTCGGTCGACCACAGATTACGCCCCAAAGAGAAAGGCCTTTTGTGTTTACCCGCAGCTCAATAACAATGCACAGTAAATTCATCGTCAGTAAGTCACTGGGCTTCCCCACACTCTACTCGTCCCGATGCGCTCTTAGGCAGGCAGAGGTGTGGAGGAGGAAAGTAGACTCGCCGCACAAGACGCCCCCGGCCCCGGCGGGTCCCCGCGCAGGCGGCGCGCGCGACGAAGGAGAAGGAGGGAGGGGTGTGGGCTTACCCCTGTAGCTGCTGCTTCTGCTGAACCTGCAGCCGGGAGACCCCGCCGCTCCGAGTCTCCTGCGGCACTTTGGAGCGCACCACTTGCCTGCCGTGTTTGGCGAACGGGGCGGCCGCCGGGTGACCGCTGGGCTTAGGCTGGAGCTGCCCGCCGGGGCCCCCGGGACGCGCCGGCTCGGGTGGCGGCCG